>NC_050187.1:3824047-3841547 GCF_008315115.2 Sander lucioperca
CTGAAGAGCCAGCTTGCTGTGAAGCAGAAGTGCTAACCACTGAGCCACCGTGCCGCTCTAGGTATAAGGGGTTGGGGGGGGGAATCGATTCCAGTATGTATCTGTTGTTTCTGTGTATACGGTACCGCCGATGGCTACTACATCATATATATCCGTTTCCAGCAAAACGGAGCGAAAGCAGAAGATCCATGTTATGTTCTTCTTTAAACATGAAATAAATGACAGACTGACATGTGATGTTCATTCTTCTTGAACCAGTTAGTTTTTAGAAATGTCCCACGATATATTGTCTCTATTTTTGTTTTTGTTTGTAATGATACATCTTCTGATGCCAAGCTAGGGCACATCATCATCGTGATGTTCCTGATCTCATCAGGTGACCCAGCTGAGGTTGATCAGGCCTCAGCTTGTGACCTAGCAGCATTTAAAAAAATGCCCTTCTCAGTGTAGGGGGTGGTGATGGCACAGTGGATATGACACATGCCTTTGGTGTGAGAGACCCGGGTTCGATTCCCACTACAATACATCAACCAATGTGTCCCTGAGCAAGACACTTAACCCCTAGTTGCTCCAGAGGCGTGACCTCTGATATATAGCAATTGTAATGTAATGTAATGTAATGTAATGTAGAGGGACTTCCCCGCAAAGCCTCTGCACCCCACCTCCACCGTGGTTGTGGCAGTTGCTGACGAGACCATTATATTTCTCCCTCTTCCTCTCAAAAGCTTCCTCCATTCGGTCTTCCCATGGCACAGTGAGCTCCAACATGACCAGGTTCTTTGTTGCCTCAGATACCAAGACAATGTCAGGTCTCAGGGTGGTCTTGATGACATGCTGGGGGAACTTAAGCTGTCTGCCCAAGTCCACTTTCAGCTGCCAATCCTGTGCTGTGTTCAGAAGGTCTGATGTTACCCTGGAAGATCTTTCTGGCTTCTCTCCGGCCCTGATGAAGCTGATGGTTTCCTTGGAGGGCTTTGACCTCCGGCAGCTGCTGATGGTAACCTGGATGCTCTCTGCAATTGTTTTGCACCTGGTCATGCCGCCAGCGATACCGTCCTTCCCCCAAAGCTCTTGGGCAGCAGCTCAAGATGTATCTTAGAAGTGTAATATTAAACTTTTGAATTTTGTTAAAGAAGGAAAAGAAAATCGTAGTACTCAATATCGAATCTCGATAAATGAAAATCGCAGTACGAATGTATCGTGAAAGGAGACGAGTAAAAACATTGAAATCTGCTCTTTGTGTGTGTGATTTTAACCAATTTACAGAGCTGAACTAAATAGAAACATGTTAAAAGTCAAAGAGGAACAAGTTTTCTTGTGTTTTCTACAGTTCAAAGAGGAGCAAACAAATGTTTTGCAGGGCTGAGTGTGTGTGTGTGTTTTCCATCGACCCATTGATTGATTTATTAGTGTAACCATGGCAATCTTTAAATGCATTAGCAGTTAACCTTCTCAGATGACCTAATTAACCGCAGCAGAGACGCCGACTGTCCCGCAGACCTTCCATCACTGTCGGAGACTATCTGCCTGCAGGGAATGCTTTACAGTCACAGTATGCGAAGAGAATCAGCCAAACAAAATCATTCATCAGATGAACATAAAGAGGCCGAACAGGACTTAAAGCTACATTGTGTAATTTTTTGAGTTGATTCTTAGCAAAAAAAACAAGGGCTGTCAATCGATTAAAAAATTAATCTAATTAATTACAGACTCTGTGATTAATTAATCGAAATTGTGTGTGGCCTAGGAAAAGAAAAACTTAAGAGAGACTCTCCAAAGATGACGAGGAGAGAGTGGAAGACTTTGTCACTGCCTGATGTGAGTCGAGTGCAGATGTGAGTCGCGCATGCGTCACTTTGCGACAAGTAGCCTACAAGATGCTAACGGCTTTTTGAGCTAACGCAAAGTCTATGAGCTAACGTTAGCAATCAAACAATCATAGATGGCTAAAACGTTTTTGAAATGACTGCTGCTGCTGGCTACAAGTTAGCAATCAAACACAATAAAGGCTGTCACTTAATGGCGTTTTGAGCTAACGTTAGCAATCAAACAGTCATAGATAGCTACAACGTTTTTTGAAATGATTGCTAGCTAAAAGTTAATCAAACACAACAAAGGCTGTCACTTGAATGGCATTTTGAGCTAACGTTAGCAACCAAACAGTCATAGATAGCTACAACGTTTTTGAAATGACTGCTAGCTAAAAGTTAATCAAACACAACAAAGGCTGTCACTTGAATGGCATTTTGAGCTAACCTTAGCAACCAAACAGTCATAGATAGCTAAAACGTTTTTAAAAATGACTGCTAGCTAAAAGTTAGCAATCAAACACAACAAAGGCTGTCACTTGAATGGCGTTTTGAGCTAACGTTAGCAACCAAACAGTCATAGATAGCTACAACGTTTTTGAAATGATTACCATCTTCTGTTATTGTATGTAAAGAGAAACGTTTGTTATTTTATAGATTTCACAAATTTCAGTATGACACGTTATGCCGTAAACAGTTTAAATCTGAGCATGCGCGACTCACATCTGCACTCGACTCACATCGGGCAGTGACAGACTTCAAAGACAAAGCAGAGAAGCAACGGAGGTTCGGGTTTTTTTAGAAGATCCTCCATCTTTAACAGGCTTTCAAATCTGCCGGCAGTCACGAGTAATCTCCCGGCTGGCATTCGTCACGGTGCCACGGAGTGTAAAAGCGTGAAAGACGGAGGTATGACCCTCTTTGGCTAATGTATTTTAAAAGATGGAGGTGCAACATGGCGGCCGTCATTCGAGCGACTAGCTCGTATGTATTCTGAATGATGGCAGATTCTATGAATTCTAGAATGAGCACATAATTGTGAAAGAACAAAGTTTTTTTTTTTAGGGCTGTCAAAATAACGCGATAATTTCGATTAATCAATCTGAGAAAAAATAACGCAGATTAATCCATTCCATGTTGATGTTTGACCCGGAGCCGTTCTAGCCGCCATTGGACTGTAAAATGAAGGAGGGAGACGAGAATGTGCTGCCTGGATCATTAACTGGAACATTTACTTGTAAAAATCTTCTTCCTGCCAACCCTGGCTACCGAAATCTGGAGCCACTGATATGTCTGCTCTTCTCTCTGGTGCTCTGAAGACGATACAGGCAACACAAACACTGCTGCACGGGACGCTAGTTAACACTATACTCAACAGCAGCTAACGTTAGCATGCCGCTAGCTAGTTAACACTATACTCAACAGCAGCTAACGTTAGCATACCGCTAGCTAGTTAACACTATACTCAACAGCAGCTAACGTTAGCCTACCACTAGCTAGTTAACACTATACTCAACAGCAGCTAACGTTAGCATACCGCTAGCTAGTTAACACTATACTCAACAGCAGCTAACGTTAGCCTACCGCTAGCTAGTTAACACTATACTCAACAGCAGCTAACGTTAGCATACCGCTAGCTAGTTAACACTATACTCGACAGCAGCTAACGTTAGCATACCGCTAGCTAGTTAACACTATACTCGACAGCAGCTAACGTTAGCCTACCGCTAGCTAGTTAACACTATACTCGACAGCAGCTAACGTTAGCCTACCGCTAGCTAGTTAACACTATACTCGACAGCAGCTAACGTTAGCATACCGCTAGCTAGTTAACACTATACTCGACAGCAGCTAACATTAGCCTACCGCTAGCTAGTTAACACTATACTCGACAGCAGCTAACGTTAGCCTACCGCTAGCTAGTTAACACTATACTCGACAGCAGCTAACGTTAGCCTACCGCTAGCTAGTTAACACTATACTCGACAGCAGCTAACGTTAGCCTACCGCTAGCTAGTTAACACTATACTCGACAGCAGCTAACGTTAGCCTACCGCTAGCTAGTAGCTAGATTAAAAACGGTTAAAATGCTGACAGCTAACGCTAAACGGTGTAAAGTTTGACTGTGTTTTACTGTAGAGCACACGTGTCAAACTCAAGGCCCGCAGGCCAAATCCGGCCCCTTGCAGGTTTTGATCCGGCCCGCATTTCAGTTAAGGTTCACAATAAATTTAGGGTAACCTAGTTTTTATCGCTTTTTCCAACATTTTTGTTGCTTTTTTTGACATTTTTGTTGCTTTTTTTGACGCCTTTTCCAGCGGTTTAAGCGTTTTTTTTTTCCAATGCTTTAGGCACTTTGTTTTAACGTTTTGGATGCTTTAGTCAACGTTTTGCCACTTTGTCGGAAGTTTTTGGCGCTTTCTGATGTTTTTATCACTTTTTCAGACAATTGTGATGCTTTTTTTTCTCGCCTTTTTTCCAACTTTTTTGGCGCTGTTTCCAACGTATTTTTCGCTGGCTGAGGAACTTTTTTGCTGAACTTTTTTGGGGCTTTATGATATGAAATATAAAAGAGAACACTACAGTATATGAGACATTCAATAATACAGTCAAAATATTTGACTTTTTCTCTTAAATAAAAGCATGTCAACAAACTCTACATGTCTGGCCCTTGATGTGATTCTCATTTTCCAGTGTGGCCCTCTGGGAAACTGAGTTTGACACCTCAGCCTTTTGCTATTAATCTCGTACAATATACAGAACGGACAAAGTCGTACTGGAGGCCATGTTAATGGTATGTTCTTGGCAAACAGCTACCGTAGGAGTCGGGAGGAATGGGAGGGGATAGAAAGTTATAATCAGTTCATTTCACCGCTAGATGGGATACGTTCTTACACAATGTACCCTTTGATATCGACTTTAACTGCAGTAAAGCTTTTTAATATAAACAGCACAGATCGGCGTGTTGTGGGAGTCGAACAGGAAGCAAAGAGCTGTCAGCTGACGTTTGTAAAAAATCTAACTGTACGTCCACACCGCTGCCGACTTGATCTTCTAAAGATACAGGAAGTCATTCATTTTCAATGGAAGCTGCTTCTCTCAGCTGCAAGGAGCGGAAAATCTGTCGGCGTCGCGTTTTGGGCGTTTTGCGCGACCAGAGCGTCAATCAGAAAGTTGAAAGTAGGTCAACTTTATGGTAATGAGCTATGACGCGGTTCAGCGGCAACCAATCAGAATATAGACGTCCTTCACGCTGGCTGATCCCAGAGAAACATACGATGTAAACTTTGGTTCCTACCAAAACATTAGTTCAGAGAAAAAGGAGGAGAAGCTCATCATGGCCGTTGCTGGGTTCCCTATCATTTATGATATTTGCGTATAGGGACCAGTTAACGTTACCTGCCGGTCACATGGTCTCTAAACAGTCCGCTCACGGTGAAGTCCTGCACGGATCAACAGCTGGCGGCTGCTAATTGCTAACAGACACCGCTGCGACCAACAACTAATACACATTCTGTCATTATATATGTCATTCATAAAAGGTTTCTAGTGTCAGTGTATTGGCCGTGCAGTGGCTGCTTGATCTTTTTCCATGATGAACATAGAATGCTGCTACGTCAGAGCGGCCAAAGCCTCAAACAGCTTCCCCGGACTTTCTGACCAGCGTCCTTGACCGGGCGGCCAGAGCTTCTTTGCAGCTCAAGTCGGCGGCGGTGTGGACGTACAGTAAAATCTGTTATAACTCCACAGGAAGATCCAGGACTCTTTTGTCTCTTTTTTGATTGGCTCAGAGATGCTGTTCATGTGTCATGTGTTTGTTGTTTTCTCAAAGCTGTCGCAGAGCAGGGACGGCAATAGTCCCGACCAAGCGCGTTTACTTATAGCGCTAAAGGGATGGCAATAGTCCCGACCAAGCGCGTTTACTTATAGCGCTAAAGGGACGGCAATAGTCCCGACCAAGCGTGTTTACTTATAGCGCTAAAGGGACGGCAATAGTCCCGACCAAGCGTGTTTACTTATAGCGCTAAAGGGACGGCAATAGTCCCGACCAAGCGCGTTTACTTATAGACTAAAGGGACTGCAATAGTCCCGACCAAGCGCGTTTACTTTCAGCGCTAAAGGGACGGCAATAGTCCCGACCAAGCGTGTTTACTTATAGCGCTAAAGGGACGGCAATAGTCCCGACCAAGCGCGTTTACTTATAGCGCTAAAGGGACGGCGATAGTCCCAACCAAGCGCGTTTACTTATAGCGCTAAAGGGACGGCAATAGTCCCGACCAAGCGTGTTTACTTATAGCGCTAAAGGGACGGCAATAGTCCCGACCAAGCGCGTTTACTTATACGCTAAAGGGACGGCAATAGTCCCGACCAAGCGCGTTTACTTTCAGCGCTAAAGGGACGGCAATAGTCCCGACCAAGCGCGTTTACTTATAGCGCTAAAGGGACGGCAATAATCCCGACCAAGCGCGTTTACTTATAGCGCTAAAGGGACGGCAATAGTCCCAACCAAGCGCGTTTACTTATAGCGCTAAAGGGACGGCAATAGTCCCGACCAAGCGTGTTTACTTATAGCGCTAAAGGGACGGCAATAGTCCCGACCAAGCGCGTTTACTTTCAGCGCTAAAGGGACGGCAATAGTCCCGACCAAGCGCGTTTACTTATAGCGCTAAAGGGACGGCAATAATCCCGACCAAGCGCGTTTACTTATAGCGCTAAAGGGACGGCAATAGTCCCGACCAAGCGCGTTTACTTATAGCGCTAAAGGGACGGCAATAGTCCCGACCAAGCGCGTTTACTTATAGCGCTAAAGGGACGGCAATAGTCCCGACCAAGCGCGTTTACTTATAGACTAAAGGGACGGCAATAGTCCCGACCAAGCGCGTTTACTTTCAGCGCTAAAGGGACGGCAATAGTCCCGACCAAGCGCGTTTACTTATAGCGCTAAAGGGACTGCAATAGTCCCGACCAAGCGCGTTTACTTATAGCGCTAAAGGGACGGCAATAGTCCCGACCAAGCGCGTTTACTTATAGCGCTAAAGGGACGGCAATAGTCCCGACCAAGCGCGTTTACTTTCAGCGCTAAAGGGACGGCAATAGTCCCGACCAAGCGCGTTTACTTATAGCGCTAAAGGGACTGCAATAATCCCGACCAAGCGCGTTTACTTATAGCGCTAAAGGGACGGCAATAGTCCCGACCAAGCGCGTTTACTTATAGCGCTAAAGGGACGGCAATAGTCCCGACCAAGCGCGTTTACTTATAGCGCTAAAGGGACGGCAATAGTCCCGACCAAGCGCGTTTACTTATAGCGCTAAAGGGACGGCAATAGTCCCGACCAAGCGCGTTTACTTATAGCGCTAAAGGGACGGCAATAGTCCCGACCAAGCGCGTTTACTTATAGCGCTAAAGGGACGGCAATAGTCCCGACCAAGCGCGTTTACTTATAGCGCTAAAGGGACGGCAATAGTCCCGACCAAGCGCGTTTACTTTCAGCGCTAAAGGGACGGCAATAGTCCCGACCAAGCGTGTTTACTTATAGCGCTAAAGGGACGGCAATAGTCCCGACCAAGCGCGTTTACTTTCAGCGCTAAAGGGACGGCAATAATCCCGACCAAGCGCGTTTACTTATAGCGCTAAAGGGACGGCAATAGTCCCGACCAAGCGCGTTTACTTTCAGCGCTAAAGGGACGGCAATAGTCCCGACCAAGCGCGTTTACTTATAGCGCTAAAGGGACGGCAATAGTCCCAACCAAGCGCGTTTACTTATAGCGCTAAAGGGACGGCAATAGTCCCGACCAAGCGCGTTTACTTATAGCGCTAAAGGGACGGCAATAGTCCCGACCAAGCGCGTTTACTTTCAGCGCTAAAGGGACGGCAATAATCCCGACCAAGCGCGTTTACTTATAGCGCTAAAGGGACGGCAATAGTCCCAACCAAGTGCGTTTACTTATAGCGCTAAAGGTGACTTTTAGCGTCGATAAGAACGACAAAGGCACCTGACCAAGCGTCCATATTTTACGAGATGAGTGTGAGAACACTGTGTGTGTTGGTTTGATGCAGTTTGATCCCTACTGCCGTCGTAGAGCCGCTGAATTTGATGCAGGTTGATGGTGTCGGGTCAGATACGTGCCGCTGCCCTACATGGCTCTGTGTGGCCTACATAAAGCTGCAGCAGAGAGGAGGAAGGTGATGGATGACTTCCTCATCCAGCACACACTCAGGTGGCCTACATATTAGTACACCTGTGTGTGTTTACTTTAAAGGACACTCCGGTGAAGGTTGAAGCAAACTCAGACCAGAACTGTGTCTAAAGCAGGTGTCTTCAACGTGTTTTAAACCAAGGAGCTAGGGCTGGACGATTTTGGCTAAAATCATAATCACGATTAATCGAACAAGTTACCTCGATTATGATTATTGAACGATTATTTAACACAGATTGCAATTAATGCTTATTTATTAAATATTTCAAACAACTGAACTGAACTCTACAGCAGTAGATTTTACAATGAAATAAAAACGTCTTATAAAAAAGTAATTTAAGTTTTAATGTAAAAAAAAAAGTTTCCTAAAAATGTAGAATATAAATAATAAATGTCCATCATAAGATTAACGGGAACCTGTGGTTAACTGTCTTTTCGGAGTTAAACTCCACAAGCGTGTCCTGCGGCTCGCCGGCCGTCACACACACACACACACACACACACACACACACACACACACACACACACACACACACACACACACACACACACACACACACACACACACACACACACACGCGCAGCAGGCGAGGCGGGGTCTGTTCCGAGTATAATAAAGCCCCGTCTGTGTTGAGCAAAACATTACGTGAATTACTACGAGAATGGACGTGCATTTAATATAGGAAAAGTGCACAAGTATTAGCATCATCTGTTGTTGTTGTATGTGGCGCTAAGGTCTAGTGACGATGCTATAAAGACCGTTGCCGTGGTTACATCCCTCCCTTACCCCTCCTACCAGTCCCTATGGCCACTCGGCGAGTGGGAATGCAAACGGGAAAGAAAGATTTTGGGGGGAGAGTAGTTCTTAGAACTGCTTAGAAGTGTACTTTTCCTCGAAACTAACTAACTCTCTGATCAGAAAGCACCTATGGTCGCAGACTGGACGGGGCGGAGTCACGTGACTACACACGCGGTGGCCGTAATATGTTTTAAGGGGAAAGTACATTAACACACAGTGGGCGGCCGCGGAAATATTAATAGGATTAAAAGACCAGAATAACCGACTTGGTAAAATGACGTCGGTTATAGGCTCTGAATTTCGGTTACGATCATTTTTCGATTAATCATCCAGCCCTACAAGGAGCCCTTAACGGAAATAGAGACAGAGCAGAGACCCCGTTCCTACATATGTTGTATAAGATGAAGTTGCATATTAAACCGGGCCTACAATAACGTGTAGGGCAGCCTAAAGCCTTTATACATACCTTTTTTGCATAGAATATGAAGCTGTTAAAATATTTTTTGGCATGATTTCATAAATCATTTTTAATGTTAAACATACATGTGGCCCTGTATCTGTGCATGGCTATCTTAGTTACTACCTTACCTATAGGCCAGTAAGCTTATCATCAGTGTGGATTTATATCTGATAATATGTTGGATTCTTGTTAAGACATTTAATATTTAAAGAATCAAAAATTAACAATAATTTGGATGCCCCCCTGCATTGACTCTGACTCTGAATTTACTGTTCGATCTCCAGCGTCTCTGGCCCACATGTTCCCTTAAGCCAAGACTGAACTTCAAATTGTAAATGCAGGGGAGAAATGTGGGTCACCTTGGGCCAAAGTAAGGACGCACCGAATCCAGATTTTTGGGATTTGGCCGAATACCGAATCCACTGGTTAAGATTCTGCTGAAACCGAATACTGAATCCTCGTCCCATCCTCAGTCCATGAACACAGTAAACTCATTAATGAAGTAAACAGTGACTGTCCTTCCTTTGCCGTACCTGAAGTTGCTGCATTCTGGCTGCTGTCTGTAGATTCCTTCATCACAACTTCTGTTCTTTCAGATGTTTCCTACCAGATGTTGTAACAGCGGTGATGTTGTGTATAGTTTAGGGTTCTCGCCACCACCAGACTAATCAGCATTGCAGATTGAACATGTAGCTGGACTTGAATGTCCTTCTTTTGACTGAAAGTTCTGCCAAACTACACTTTTTCTGCTCACCAGTTCCATTTCCACTTCCTCACAGCCTACTGCATTGAACGCTCCACCTACGTAAACACCTTCCCGTAATCAACGGCGCCGTCATTACGTCGACCAGCGTAGCGCGCGGAGTGCAAGCGTAGGGTTCGGTTCGGTGGAAAAAAATTCTTAAGGTTTGGCAGATATACAAACTGAAGCCTAACGGCGAGATGATGACCCAAACTGTCCGGTTTAAACATCTATCACAGTTGACAGACCCTCTTCCTGCTCCATCTCCGACCTACTGTAGTTTCTGTGACTGAGGGATTAACACCAACTACTGATCAGAATGAACTTTTTATCGTTTTTTTGACTATCAAAAGCAGTCTTCTCTCCTTCCTCCTTCCTTCTCTCTCTCTCTCTCTCTCTCTCTCTCTCTCTCTCTCTTTCCTCCTCTCTCTCTCTCTCTCTCTCTCTCTCTCTCTCTCTCTCCCTCCCTCCCTCCCTCCCTCCCTCCCTCCCTCCTTATCTCTGTCTCCCTCTCTCTCCCCCCCTCCATCTCTCTCTCTCCCTCTCTGTCTCTCTCTCTCTGTCTCTCTCTCTCTCTCTCTCTCTCTCCCTCTCTGTCTCTCTCTCTCTGTCTCTCTCTCTCTCTCTCTCTCTCTCCCTCTCTGTCTCTCTCTCTCTGTCTCTCTCTCTCTCCTCCTCTCTCTCTCTCTCTCTCTCTCTTTCCTCCTCTCTCTCTCTCTCTCTCTCTCTCTCTCTCTCTCTTTCCTCCTCTCTCTCTCTCTCTCTCTCTCTCTCTCTCTCTCTCTCTCTCTCTCTCTCTCTCTCTCTGTCTCTCTCTCTCTCCTCTCTCTCTCTCTCTCTCTCTCTCTCTCTCTCTTTCCTCCTCTCTCTCTCTCTCTCTCTCTCTCTCTCTCTCTCTCTTTCCTCCTCTCTCTCTCTCTCTCTCTCTCTCTCTCTCTCTCTCTTTCTCTCTCTCTTTCCTCCTCTCTGTCTCTCTCCCCCCTCTCTCTCCCTCCCTCCCTCCTTATCTCTGTCTCCCTCTCTCTCCCCCCCTCCATCTCTCTCTCTCCCTCCCTCCCTTTCTCTCCCTCCCTCCCTGCAAGCAGCTCGTCCTGCAGGCGTGGGAGTTTTTAAACGCTGCTGCTGTGCAGGGTTTCTGTTGCCATGGTGAACGATTGATACTTGAATTGCAATATTGTCAAGACCCGCTAAAAATACAGAGACTGGAAGACGCACACAGCCTGAGATCCGTCTGCTTTTCCATCTGTCCGTGTGACGGATCATCTCCGCTGCACAGCTCCATCACATCACCAGGCAGACTTTCTCCTTGTCCTTACTCTTTAAACGTTGCCTAAAGCCACTTTAATTCTCACTTTTTTCTGCTAATAACACCAAGAACATTCAGTGTAAATAGTACAATATTTTGTTTTCTCTTTTATAATTCATTTACATGATTAAATCATGCAAATCTAACTCAGTTTCACTAAGGGCCACAATGATAGTAGTAATAATAATAATGGAAAATGAGAATCACATCAAGGACCAGACGTGTAGAGTTAATCGACATATTCTTTGAAAAGGAAAATATATAATTGAGTGTATTATTGCATGTCTTATAACGTCTTCTCACTTACAGTGAGATCGACATTAAGCCACCACAGAAGAAAGCGCTGAAAAGGCAACAGAAGCCAGAAAAAAAAAGACAAAACATTGAAAAAATAAAGTCAGAATCGTGACTTCATTTTCACATTTCTGTTTTATTTTATTAATTATTGTTTGTTTAGATAACTTATTTTTTCCTGCGGAAGAAGATTAGGGCCAATGTGAAAAATGTCCGAAATCTGGAAATAAAGTCAGAATTCAGACATTTTCAACTCAGAGGTCAGACTTTTTTTTTTTTTTTAAATCTGAGCTTAAAGTGAGTTTAAAGCAACACTGTGTAACTTTTAGGGTGAGCTGTAGTTCCAATGAGACAACCTGTAGGGGGACCGAAGCGGGAAAAGTTACATAGTGTTGCTTTAAAATAAAAATTCTGACCTTATTTTCAGATTTTGGGCATTAAGGATCCTATGAGAGAAGACACACCAGCCTGATAATCGGGCGTCGGGCCGTCTGGCGAGGTCGGTGACTCGAGTCTGTTCGGTGTGTCCCGTGCCGTCGTCCGTTGGAGGAGCCGTCGGCCTTCATTTGGGCCGACCTGACATGTTCAGTCAGAGACAGGACAGTCGGGACTCACACGGAAATGGGGAGCGGATGAGCCTCTCAAAATCTGATGAAAATCTTTTAAACTGACCTTTGTTGATCTGAAATGAAGACAGAATCAGCAGCTGCACGGCCTATTTCTCTCTTAAAATGTTTTCAGAAACACGTTTCGGTGAACTATTTTAGTCCAATATGAGATCGTATTCTGAACGAGCCGCCATGACAGTCTGGCTGTGAATTTCCGGAGAAAAAAAGAACCACGTGACGCGTTCGTCCAATCAGCTGCCGGTTTTCATTTTCTGGGAAATAATCAGACTGTTAATGGAAACAATACAGAGCAGCGCCGCCTGCTGCTATGGAGACGTATTACGTTTCGCGCACGTGCAGAGCGTACGCTCAGGTCGGCGTCTCCTCAGTGTGTTCTGAGGAACTTTTTGGACCTCGGGGACCCGACTGATCAGTTCGACTGGCTTTACTGCCGACGGTCGGCCGTCTGGTTGGTGTGTCAGGGCCCTATCTTGCATCCGGCGCAGCACAAAGCCCGACGCAAGTGTCTGTGCTAGTTTAATAACGGCTAGCGTCCACGTCGTTTAAATAGCAAATGCACCTGCGCCCAGCTGTGCGCCCATGGGCGTGCTGGTCTTACAGGGAGGTGTGTTCAGGTGCATTCTGGGCGTGCTGGTCTTACAGGGAGGTGTGTTCAGGTGCATTCTGGGCGTGCTGGTCTTACAGGGAGGTGTGTTCAGGTGCATTCTGGGCGTGCTGGTCTTACAGGGAGGTGTGTTCAGGTGCATTCTGGGCGTGCTGGTCTTACAGGGAGGTGTGTTCAGGTGCATTCTGGGCGTGCTGGTCTTACAGGGAGGTGTGTTCAGGTGCATTCTGGGCGTGCTGGTCTTACAGGGAGGTGTGTTCAGGTGCATTCTGGGCGTGCTGGTCTTACAGGGAGGTGTGTTCAGGTGCATTCTGGGTGTATTACTATCTTGAGGCAGTGGGAAGTGATGGCACCATTGACCAACAAAAACCTGGTCTAAAGTCAATAACGCAGCATTTCATTGTTATTTTAACAGAGCATTAGTAAAATGCTCCTAGGCTCGTACACAGTGTGCACACTATGCTTGTTACACACACAGGGACGCACAGCAGCACACACACACGCAGAAGATTACAAATAAAAATATTACGGTGTAAATCCTCCATCATAATAGCAATGCTCCAAGGTCCAAACGCGCCTGGCTTTTAAAGGGAATGGGAGATGATCTCTGATTGGTTGATTGCATGTTACGCCCAAAACACCCCTCTGATTAATGAAGACACTAAGTACAACCCTTTAGAACCATGCACCCAGCACACGGACCCTTTTTTCCATTTCATCGTGCACTTAGACCGTTAAAATAGGACCCCTAGACATTTTCCACTTGTGGCCCTAATCCTCGTCCGTATTTTCCAGATGTTCAGTGTTCTTGTTTTGAGTTTTCGGCCGTGGCGTTTCTCCGGTGTAAACTGTCTCTTTAACTCGGCCTCAGTGACGGTGAAGTTGTTCTTTTCCTCCCGAGAGTCTTTTGTGCCGCTGTCGGCAGCTTGGCGAGCGGGCTCCCGACACAATGCACGCCTGGGGACAGCGGTAACCATGGAGACGTGTGGTTTGGGCTTGATAATGTATGTCTTTTCATTGTGGACTCAAAAGGGAGAGAGAGAGAGAGATGCAACATAACTCACTGTAGATAATCACGTGTGTGTGAGAGCTTTTAATCTGCTCAGTCTTTACTGAGACGTCTGATAGATCGAGCTGAAGATTAATTAGATTATTATTAGAGACTATTAAATTAATCAGCAACTAGACTTTTACAATCGATTAATCGGTTTGAGTCAGCAAAAACGTTGAATTCTTTTCCCCAAATAAACTCGGAATTGTAGGAAAAAAAAGTTGGAAAAAAGAGACGAAAACCTTGAATAAATTGTCGGAAAAAAACGTCAACTTCAAAAGGCAAAAAATATCAGAAAAAATGTAGAAAAACTCCCAAAAGAAGGTACAAAGATGTCGAAAAAAAATGGTCCAACGAACGTCAGAAAAAAGACTTTTTTCCAGACGTTTTTATAGCTTTTGTTGAAGTTTTTCGATATTTTTGTCACTTTGACGTTTTATCTGCAGTTCTTGTAGTATGTGTGTCCTGCATGAAACACAGTTCTAGTTTGTGTGTGTGTCTCTCTGTGTGTGTGTGTGTGTGTGTGTCTGTCTGTGTGTCTTTGTGTGTGTGTGTGTGTGTGTGTCTCTGTGTGTGTGTGTGTGTGTGTCTGTCTGTGTGTCTGTCTGTGTGTCTTTGTGTGTGTGTGTGTGTGTGTCTCTGTGTGTGTGTGTGTGTCTGTCTGTGTGTCTGTCTGTGTGTCTTTGTGTGTGTGTCTGTGTGTGTGTCTCTGTGTTTGTGTGTGTGTGTGTGTGTGTGTGTGTGTGTCTTTGTGTGTGTGTGTGTGTCTCTGTGTGTCTGTGTGTGTGTGTGTGTGTGTGTGTTTGTCTGTCTGTCTCTGTGTGTCTGTCTGACTGTGTGTCTTTGTGTGTGTGTGTGTGTGTCTGTGTGTCTGTGTGTGTCTGTGTGTGTGTGTCTCTGTGTGTTTCTGTGTGTCTTTGTGTGTGTCTCTGTCTGTCTGTGTGTGTCTGTCTGACTGTGTGTCTTTGTGTGTGTGTGTCTTTGTGTGTGTGTGTGTGTGTGTGTGTGTGTGTGATGTCAGCTTGTTAAATGTGACTATCTTCTAGTGTCTTCTCTCCTCTGAGACAGTAAACTGAAGATCTTTGAGTTGTGGACAGAACAAGACATTTGAGGACGTCCTCTTGGGACTTTTAGGAAACTCTGATCCACATTTTAGAGACCAAACACCTCATCCATTCATCCAGGAAATAATCCACGTTGAAAAATAATTGTTAGTTGCAGCTCTAGTTTAATAGTTGCAGATTCACTTTTAAAACGTTAATTGCCGACTAATCGTTTCAGCTTTAAAGTTTTACATTTTAAATGTCTGTAAAAAGATGTTTTAACAGGTCTGTCTCCATCTATCATCCTGTCATCATCGCTATTTCTGTCCTTCCTGTTTTCATCCATCCAGCTTCATTACGGTCCTTATCTCTCCCTCTCTCTCTCTCTCTCTCTCTCTGTCTCTCTCTCTCTCTGTCTCTCTCTCTCTCTCTCTCTCTCTCTCTCTCTCTCTCTCCCCTCTCTCTCTCTGTCTCTCTCTCTCTCTCCTCTCTCTTTGTCTCTCTCTCTCTCTCTCTCTCTCTCTCTCTCCTCTCTCTCTCTCTCCTCTCTCTGTCTCTCTCTCTCTCTGTCTCTCTCTCTCTCTCTCTCTCTGTCTCTCTCTCTCTCTCTGTCTCTCTCTCTCTCTCTCTCTGTCTCTCTCTCTCTCTCTCTGTCTCCCTCCCTCTCTCTCTCTCTCTCTCTCTCTCTATCTCTCTCCTCCCTCTCTGTCTCTCTCTCTCTCTCTCTCTCTCTCTCTCTCTCTCCCTCTCTCTCTGTCTCTCTCTCTCTCTCTCTGTCTCTCTCTCTGTCTCTCTCCCTCTCTCTCTCTCTCTCCCTCTCTCTCTCTCTCTCTCTCTCTCTCTCTCTCTCTCTCTCTCTCTCTCTCTCTCTCTCTCTCTCTCTCTCTCTCTCTCTCTCTCTGTGTCACAGTTCTTCTTGTTTCACCACCCAGACACACTAACCAGTCATTTCCCTCTCATCCTGTCCTGTTTATCTGCATGACATCATTGTGTGTGTGTGTGTGTGTGTGTGTGACTTATTGTCCTGAGTCTACTACTTTAATGTGTGTGTGTGTCATCAGTCCGTGTTGGTTACAGCGCTGATAGAAACCATCTTATGAAAAAGTGTCACAGAGAGATTCTCACTGCGCTGACGTGACACGGTTTCTAAACAGTGTGTGTGTGTGTGTGTGTTGTCATGACTCCGTGTCTGGTGTGTCTGTGTGCTTTATCGCTTCTGAATGAGTGCACATTGTGTTAGCTTCACTCTGGCAACACACACACACACACACACACACACACACACACACACACACACACACACAGTCAGGGTCCCAGTGGTGGCGTATTTTTAGCGTAGCAACACAAGCTCCAGCCTGACTGGTCGTTGAGCTGCAAGTGGGTGGCAGCGCGCGCACATACATAGAAACACACACACACACACACACACACACACACACACACACACACACACTGCAGATTCTCCTCAGATCCAGAATTACCTCTCTGTTGTTCGAGAAAACTTAACTTTTTCTATAATGTGAACAATAGAGCTCAACAGTGTGGTTCCGGATGTAAAAATGCCCTTCATTTTCTCCATAAGGATTTAGCTTATCAGTCATAATGTCTAAACCATCCCATAATGTCTAAACCATCTGAGGTAGACTGACCCCGAGCTACGTGGTTGTGAAACGAAAGTTTCTGCTCCCGTAGAAGACACAACTTTGTATGAAATCAACCTGGTCTTACAGGGAGGTGTGTTCAGGTGCATTCTGGGCGTGCTGGTCTTACAGGGAGGTGTGTTCAGGTGCATTCTGGGCGTGCTGGTCTTACAGGGAGGTGTGTTCAGGTGCATTCTGGGCGTGCTGGTCTTACAGGGAGGTGTGTTCAGGTGCATTCTGGGCGTATTGCTATCTTGAGGCAGTGGGAAGTGATGGCGCCATTGACCAACAAAAACCTGGTCTAAAGTCAATAACGCAGCATTTCATTGTTATTTTAACAGAGCATTAGTAAAATGCTCCTAGGCTCGTACACAGCACGTGCACACTATGCTTGTTACACACACAGGGACGCACAGCAGCACACACACATGCATGTAGAAGATTACAAATAAAAATATTACGGTGCAATGGAGGAATGTTGTTGTCTCACTAACTGCTCCCCTCATAGTTATATTTTACCATCATTTGACTGACATGTTTTTAGGGTTTGAAGCAATTCACAAGGTAGAAAATCTGTTTTGTAAATTAGAGATTTGAGACATTGTCAAAGCTTAATGAATTCAACTTGTTCTGAATTCTACGTTGGAGCCATTTCATTGGCTTCTGAGCCAATTCTTTCAAATGTTGTATATGTTTCAGTGCTGATTGGGACGGTTACACAATACGATCGATATTGAAAGATAAGTCAAAAACAACTACGTCTTCAAGTTGGAATATAAGTATAAAAGGCCGAGTCACGGTGCTGACTGCACGATCCACACGGACTGTCGGTGCTGAGTCATGGTGCTGACTGCAGAATCCAAACAGACTCTCAACTTTTGAGCAAAATTAGAAATTTTTGAGCATATCAGACATTTAATTTCCTG
>NC_050187.1:3844047-3849047 GCF_008315115.2 Sander lucioperca
TACCCCCACATCATCACATACCCTTCACCATACCCCCACATCATCACATACCCTTCACCATACCCCCACATCATCACATACCCTTCACCATACCCCCACATCATCACATACCCTTCACCATACCCCCACATCATCACATACCCTTCACCATACCTAGAGATTAACATGGTTGTATTTCAGTTAGCCTAATAGCTGGTTTGATTTGCATTGAGAGATGATTTTATTTAAAGTACCCCATGCGGCCACATTGAAAAAAATCTGACCTGGGTCTGATTCAGGACCACATATGGAAGTGGTCTGAATCTGATTTGAGTGTTCACATTACTTCTGAAGAAGTCTGACCTGGTCACTTGACCCCAAAAAAAATTGAGAAGATTTGGGCCACTTTTGCCTGCAGTCTGGACGTAGCCTCTAGGTTATGTTTAGATGGAAACGATCTGAAGAGAAAACGCAAAAGTGGCGTTGCGTTCTCACTTTCTATTCTGCGTTTAGACGAGCGTTGTGGGGGGGGAAATCTGCGTGCATATGGGGACGCAAAAGTGTGTGAAATGTGATCCACCAAGTCGACGCGCCTGCGTAGAACCTTCCTCTACTTCTCTCCCTCTCCTCCTCCTCCTCCTCCTCCTCCTCTCTCCCTAGTAGTGCGAAGCGAACAACAAAAGCTGACAATTTAGTCTGGACAGACGAAGAGGTGGAGTTATTGCTCCAAACAATGCACACACACACACACACACACACAGACACACGTGGCACGCACACAGCACACAAAGACACACACGGCACGCACACACACGCACACATGGCACACGACACACAAAGACACACACACACACATGCAGCGCGCACACACACAGACACGTGGCACGCACACGGCACACACAGACACACATGCGGCGCACACACAGCACACGAAGAAACACACGCGGCACGCACACACACACGCGCGCGCGCACACGGCACGCACACACGCGCGCGCACACGGCACACAAAGACACACGCACACACATGCGGCGCGCACACACACAGACACGTGGCACGCACACGGCACACACAGACACACATGCGGCGCACACACGCGCGCACGGCACACATGCGGCACGCACACACGCGCACGGCACACAAAGACACACACGCACACACATGCGGCGCTCACTCTCACTCTCTCACACACACACACACACACACACACACACACACACACACACACACGGCACACGCAGCACACACACTCTCGCACAGTGTATTTTTAACCTTTAGACGCGAACACGACGGTGGTTTCACTTTTTTGCGTTTTTTTAAGCCCGAAAAGCGCCATCGCCGTCTAAACGAAAGGCACAGCTGATAAAATATTTGTACGTTTTCACCCGCGAGCGTCACCGTGTCAACAGGGCCTTAGTGAATGGTGTACAGCTGGGACCAGGGCTTTAAATCGGCACTGGTAACGTAAAGTTACTAGCCTTTAAAACCAGGAACAGACCACACTTGTGTCGCATCAAGATATCCAAACTATAAGACTATATCTAGCTTCATATATCAATGTCGATATAATATCAATATATTGCCCATCCCCAGATGAATGGATGCATGTTTGATCTCGCTGACACTGATGTTGAGCTAAAACCTGTAATTACACCCCTACTAAAAGGTGCAGGAGTCCAGTTTTCTCTCAGAACATCTGAATTTTAATATACCAAATGATTATTATAGGATTTTTACCCAATGACGGCAAAGAAACCCACTTGTTTACACCTCGTATTGAAATAATGACTCAATTTGAGTTCACTTTAAGCCAGTTTCATTAATTCTAGGTACATTGTTTACGTTTGTTTTTATGATTTTGCTAAAAAAAAATGTGTCTATGAAAGCCATTTATTCTCTAGGTTATAATCTACCATATAAGATAAGGAGCTTCCTCAGCTGTGCTCATGTTTCCTAATATTATTTAGACCGGATCAGAAGAACAGAACATCAGATATCTGTTATCTTCTGGGTGTGTGTGTGTGTGTGTGTGTGTGTGTGTGTGTGTGTGTGTGAGTGAGTGCTTTCTGAGGCGCGAGGTCGCAGAGTTTGTGTCAACACCGAGAACAATGAGCGGTCTCAGAGAACACCGACTGAAACGTGGAAATCAGCAGCGGGATGATAGACAATGGAAACGGAAACTTGTGCATTCGATTCAGCTCCCATTTGTGACGGTGAACTTGTGTTTTCGGGCCTGTAGTCTGAAGTCGAACACTTAAAGAATCAGAATCTGATCTACTGGCCAAGTATACCTAAATACACAAGGAATTTGACTTTGGTAGGTGTTAACTCTCTATAGATACATTCAACAAATAGACATGTAGTAGTAATCATAGACAAATAGTAAAATAGACACATACTGGACAATAGAGACAACAATATACATATAGGCACATATCAACATTATATACAAATATACAAATATACAAATAAGACATAATATCAAGACAAGTACACATGGAGTGGGATGTAGAGTGCAAGAAGTAATAGTGCTAAGTAGTGTGCAAGATGCATATTGGAATGATAAGTATGTAAAGTGTAGAGAAGTGGGTGAGGCCAAAGTGGGGATGACCCCATATGTGCCTAACCGTTAGCATGCTAGCGGTTACCCGGCGTTTCGGCTAGTTGCGTAGAAAGCCGTGCCGATTTTGACCAGCTCACCCAGAGACTGAAGGCAGGACACATTCAGAAACCGTATCTCACTCTAAACAGCATGGGTGGGTTTTGCAAAGTTTGTATGCGTGTGGAAGCACCAGAGACACAAAATAACTCCCCAAATCCTAGAAAAAGTGATTTTTTTTTTTTATAATATGGGCACTTTAACCATTTGCTAAATGCTAACAGTCCTCAGACGTCGGACCCCTCAGGCCCCGGCACGAACGGCTACAGCGTTCAATCTTCTTGCAGCAGAAAGCTACGACTGCTGTATTTCGCGTCATCACGTTGCACGCTCGTGATGACGTCGTAACGCTACGTGGCGTCCGGTGCAAAACCGCGTGACGCCATTTCTATTGCAGATAGAACGCCATTTACACTCTTGACATATCTGTTCAGAGTTCAAGTAGTTTCTACATTTAAAACATTTTACATTTTGTAATTTTTAGATGCTAATATTTCTTTTCTTTTCTAATATTTCAAGAATTGAAAATATAATTTCTTTTTATTTTTTTAAGATTTTTTTGTGTGGCATTTTTAGTCCTTTATTTGAGAGGACAGCTTAGACTTGAAAGGGGAGAGAGAGAAGAGGGGGAATGACACGCAGCAAAGGGTCGCAGGTTGGAACTGAACCCGCGGCCGCTGCGGCGAGGACGCGCGCGTGCGTGCGTGCATGTGTGTGTGTGAGTTACAGTAACTCTATCTCTCTCTCTGCTGTTTTCACCCTGATGGCCGACTGCTCCTGTAGTGTCCCACTTCACTAAATTATTCACACCAGTGTTAAATATGCAGGAGAGGGTGTGTGTGTGTGCCTGTGTGTGCGTGTGCGTGCGTGTGTGTGTGTGTGTGTGTGTGTGTGTGTGTGTGTGCGCTTGTGTTTCCTGACAGCTGCTGAGAGAGAAACATTAATCCACAATGAAAATAATCGCTAGTTGCAGCTCTATAGTACCTACTGAGTGAAGTTTCACTGACAGCCAGGCTCTGTCAGCATTCACAGTGTGATGTGTGTGTGTGTGTGTGTGTGTGTGTGTGTGTGTGTGATGTGTGTGTTAATCGCATTGCGGACGTAGTCTAAATGTCCAGTTTGTGCCTCTCTTGTTCTTCTCCTCTTCCTGTCGGAGCTGAGCTCAGCAGGCTGAGGATGTGTGGGCTGATGACATTGAATTACCACTGTATCTGATACTGTGTGTGTGTGTCTGTGTGTGT
Source organism: Sander lucioperca (assembly GCF_008315115.2). NCBI lineage: Eukaryota > Metazoa > Chordata > Actinopteri > Perciformes > Percidae > Sander > Sander lucioperca. The sequence continues at coordinate 3,847,927 of NC_050187.1, forward strand.
GTGTGTGTGTGTGTGTGTGTGTCTCTGTGTGTGTGTGTGTGTGTCCTGTGATTACAAGCACAGTCTTTGTTTCTGCGGTTTATAGAGCTGAATACCAGACGACCAAACTCTGAACAGTTTGAGTGGTTGTACGAGTTGTTGTAGTAACAGAAGCTAGTAGTTGTAGTTTTATCTGCAGTTATTCTTGTCGCGGTTATTCCTCCCATGTAGTGGTGTAATGGACCATAGCTGATCCGTGGTCCGTACGGATCAATGCTCACGATTAACAGAATGCACGTGAACCGTGGATCAAGTGCAAAGTTTAACCTTAATAATAGTGAAATAGTGAAATACATTTCTACTGTCGCGGTTACTTAAAGTAAGCTGATAAATCTCTATGGAGGGTTGCCGTAAAAAGATAGAGGCGACGCAATTTTCTCTTATAAGTTAACGCCGCGAAAAAAAGATACTGATGCCCCCAATGGACCTTTTTCACAGCAGACATTTTGACTTGTCACAGTAGGAAAAGCACAGCTGATATTGATAACCTAACAATGGCTCAGAGTCAGCATGAACAATACCAGGACCTCTCCTAAGTGGAATGCAGCCATCATTAATGGTTGTGAATACACCTGTGCTTTTCCTACTATGACATGTCAACATGTCTGCCGTGAAAAAGGTCTATGCAGTAAAGCTGCTTACAGACCGACCAGACGGCCGACCGTCGGCATTAAAGCCAGTGTGACTGATCAGTCTCCCCGAGTTGGTCCAAAAAGTTCCTCAGAACACCGAAGAGACGAGACGTAATACGTCTCCATAACAGAGATGCACCAATTACAACTTTCTAATTAGACCAGCTGATACCGATTTTAGCCGATTCCGATTTCATTTTTTCTAACCACTTTACAGCACACACATATATTTATTTTCTATCTTTTCTTTAATAGAACATGTTTTGAACAGATAATGGATCACTATAAAATAGAACTATATAAATTACTCCTGGTGTGGGACATTCACACACATCTAAAGAGCAATGTTAGAACCATTTCCTTCTTTTCACATCAATATCAACTAAAGAAATGTGATTTAGGTTTTTGGTGTCGTCCCTCCACGCCCTACTTTCTCCTTGCAGGTGTTGC
>NC_050187.1:3854047-3856547 GCF_008315115.2 Sander lucioperca
TAGCTACTCAAGTCCAAATGTTGAGGTACTTGTACTTTACTTGGGTATTTTCTTTTCATGGCACTTTCTAATTCTACTCCGCTACATTTCAGAGAGAAATATTGTACTTTTTACTCCACTACATTCATCTGTTACAGCTTTAGTTACTAGTTACTTTACACATTAAGATTCCTACACACACACACACACACACACACGCGCACACGCGCACACACACACACACACACACACACACACACACACACACACACACACACAGTTTATTTAAGTAAACTAGCCAACAATATAACGGCTACAAGTCCAGTTGACATGATTAGACCATTAAACACACAACTGGTTAGATCCTTCACACTTTTAAAGTGTAAGTGTGTGTGTGTGTGTGTGTGTGTGTGTGTGTGTGTGTGTGTGTGTGTGTGTGTGTGTTTACATTTTCTACAATGGGAGGATTCTTCTTTACTTTTAATACTTCAAGTACATTTTCCTGATGAGACTTACAGAGTTTTACTGATGAATACTTCTTCCGCCGCTGGCGCTCCGGCTCTGCTCTGGCTGGATGAATGAATGGTGCGTTTAGTTCGTTGGTGGGCGCCGCCCCTGGGGTGCGGAGCCACGAGGAAGCCAGCTGACGGGAGGAAACGCAGCGTGACGCTCGGCACAGAAGGTGTTGTCATGCACTGATTATCAACAGAGCATAAAGTTTCTCTCTGCTGCAGACAAGTTTGGGCCATCTGTTGTCTCTATCTATCTTTACACCGCTACGTTTTGGTTTTTAAGCGTTAAAACAGCGGCTACAGAATATTTAGTTCTGTATTGACAGGTGCAATATTTGAGTATCGATAATTATTTAGTATAATTCTTTTAAATTACATGTATATCTGCATTTATGTCAAAACCTTGAGACTTTCAAACATCAACATGTCATTTATTAATATGTATTTGTGTCAAAATGACATATAAACATCTTTTCATATTCTATTTTGCCTGGAAACTAGAGATGCACCGATTACAACTTTCTAGGCCGATTCCGATTTCCAATTTTCTTTGAGTTAGACCAGCTGATACCGATTTTAGCCGATTCCAATTTAGTTTTTTCTAACCACTTTACAGCACACACAAATATTTATGTTCTATCTTTTCTTTAATAGAACATGTGTTGAACAGATAATGGATCACTATAAAATAGAACTATATAAATTACTCCTGGTGTGGGACATTCACACACATCTAAAGATCAATGTTAGAACCATTTCCTTCTTTTCACATCAATATCAACTAAAGAAATGTGATTTAGGTTTTTGGTGTCGTCCCTCCACGCCCTACTTTCTCCTTGCAGGTGTTGCATATTGTAAACTTGTTATCTTCTGCACACACGCTGAAGAATTCCCAAACAGCTGACATGTTGCAGGTTAATCCACCAGGTTCCTACATGTTCAAGAATAGCGCCGACACGCGCTTCACACCGCGAGCGGGTACGCACGACACACGGCGGAAAAGTTGAGAGAAAGGAGAAAGAGAGCGTGCTGTGGCGTCCGTGCTGTGGCGTCTGTGCTGTGGCGTCCGTGCTGTGGCGTCTGTGTGTGCGTGCGTCCTTGAGAACTGTAACTGGTATAACTTATGTTGTCAGTTAATTGGAGCGTTGACCAGCATGAAATCACCATATGTCAGACTGACCTGCCGGTCGCCGGTCATGGCCGAGCACGTGAAAACCGGCCAATTCTGGTCACCGGCCGCTCTATCGGTGCATCTCTACTGGAAACACTTGCGTGTCGCGTGAAAAATAGACGTCGGTCCTATTTCTAGCATGTAGGGATCGACCGATAGGGATTTTTTAGTGCCGATGCCCATACCGATTTTTTTTCCATCATCCTTAGCCGATGACCGATACAGGCTGCCGATTTTCTTGAGCCGATATTTGGAGCCGATACTGATTTTGCTTCCTCAGTTTACATCATAAAAATATAAACCCTGCCACACTGGATTTGTTTCCGGGAATCTGCCGTTTCTTTAAAAATAATAAACAAAAACACAGATCAGTGTCACTTCTGCAATCATCTTCCATTCATATCACCCAAATTATGTGTTGCAATGTGCATCATATGGATGGGTGCACTGCATATATATGGTTAACTGTGCAAGGGTCAACATCTACAACACAGCCTTGATGAGGCATTGCTTGCTGACATATTATAAGACAGATATAATCAGGTTTTGCCAGGTTTTTTAATGCCGGGAAAAAACTATCGGCGAACGCAGCAGCCGCGTATCGGCCGCTGCCAATACACGTAAAAACGAAAATATCGGCCCGCTATATCAGCCGCCCGATAATATCGGTCTATCACTACTAGCATGCACGCTCATTTTCTCTGAGACGTGCATGTCACGCAGGCAGTGTGTAAGCTTTAACCTGTTAACATGGGAGCCGAAATAAAAATGGACACGCCACACTGGCTGACACGCTCACGCCACGCAGCCAGTGTGCAGGAGGCCTTACTGTACGTCC
>NC_050187.1:3861547-3876547 GCF_008315115.2 Sander lucioperca
AGCGCCGCTAGCGCTCTCCCCGGCCCTCTGTCCCCGACTTTGGACTATGCCGGTGCCCTGTCGCCCCTGTCCGGCGGTCCCGGACAGTCCCACGCCTCCAGCCCTGGCCGGGGTACAAGCCCCAGCCTCAGCCCCATCAGGGGGCCCAGCCCCGGGCCCGGCTTCTTGGGCCAGGCTGCCTTTAACTACAACCAGCTGGAGGGGAGGTTTAAACAGCTTCAAGGTAAGATTGGGAGGAAGAAACATTTGCTGGTTTGGTGAAATGTCCGTGCAACATATCTTTTAGGGCTTGTCCCGATTCGATTTTATCACGATACATGGGTGATACCGATTGGATTTTTATTGCGATTCCAAAGTATTGAGATTTGCAATTTTCTTGACTTTCTAGGGGCAATACATCATGATACATTTCTAAAAACTAATTGTATAATGCACAGTCAGTCTGACATTTATTTCATTTGTAAAGAAGAACATAACATAGGGCTGGGCGATATGGAGAAAATCAAATATCAGGATATTTTTGACAAAATACCTCGATATCGATACCGCAACGATACTGTAGTGTTGACTATTGGTGCTTTCACAAAATATTTACACAATGACATTTTTGATAAATAATCATCAGTAAAGTGGATATAATGACTAAGTGGGTAAAGGCAAATAATAGAACAGTTACAACAGTCTGGTAAGTTCAGAAAATGACGTCACTTCACTGTAATGCAGCCTTTAAAACCAGGAAAAGACACTTATGTCATATTACGATAGGCCTGTCGCAATATGCAATAAATGAATTAATCTCATGATGAATAAAAATGAGCTCGATCATTTTTTAAGTGCCCATATTATGAAATAAAATCACCTTTTCTGGGATTTGGGGAGTTATTTTGTGTCTCTGGTGCTTCCACACGCATACAAACTTTGAAAAAAAACATCCATGCTGTTTAGAGTGAGATACGGTTTCTGAATGTGTCCTGCCTTCAGTCTCTGGGTGAGCTGGTCAAAATCTGCACGGCTTTCTACGTCACTAGTCAAAATGAGGGGGCTAGGGGGCTAACCGCTACCATGCTAGCTCGTTCTGAATGGCAAAACACTGCTACAACACACACTAGTTCACCATAATCTACAAAAGAACTACTTCCATGTCCCTGTTCTGCAGGTATTCCACTCAAAGTTGGAAGTGCTCCCTCGTTTAGAAGAAGTCTCCCGGCTAATCCTGCCTTGTACTACTGAAGTTGGAGAAACAGCTAGCTAGCTCATGTAGTTCTTACCTAGCTACTGAGCATGTGATCTCACCTAGCTACTGATCATGTGGTCTTACCTAGCTACTGAGCATGTGATCTTACCTAGCTACTGAGCATGTGGTCTTACCTAGCTACTGAGCATGTGCGACTGCCAACAAAGATGTTACAGCAGTGAGAGGTCTCACTCTGTAGCTAAAACAGAGACCTGAACACAGGGTGAAAAGAGGAGCTGCAGCAATGTGCAACACAACAAAAATATGGTGTTTTTTGAAAATTAAACCATGTAAACCTATTCTGATACAACCTCAAAACATGCTCAGTAGCTAGGTAAGGATTACATGAGCTAGCTAGCTGTTTCTCCAACTTCAGCAGTACAAGGCAGGATTAGCCGGGAGACTTCTTCTAAACGAGGGCGCACTTCCAAGTTTGCGTGGAATATCTGCAGAACAGGGACATGGAAGTAGTTCTTTTGTAGATTATGGTGAACTAGTGTGTGTTGTAGCAGTGTTTTGCCATTCAGAACGAGCTAGCATGGTAGCGCTAGCATGCTATGGTTAGCCACCTCGTCTCGGCTAGTGACGTATAGACACAAAATAACCCAAATACCAGAAAAAGTGATTTTTTTTCCCCCTAATATGGGCACTTTAAAGGCACCATTTCTGGATACAGGCTGTGTATTGATTTATACAGCACTTAGACCTGCTTTATAATTAAAAAAAAAGACATGGGACTCTCACTTTTCACAATATGGGACCTTTGGGACATGTTTGCCTAACCTTAACCAAGCATTTTTGTTGCCTAACTAAGTGTATTAGTCCTTTACACTTTACACCTTAACCACAACTGATTTGGCATGATGTTTTTCAGAATTTCAGCAAAAGTCTTTTCTCATTGCAAGGACATCGTCAGATGTGATCTGAACATCTCAGAAATTAACCTGTCAACATTTTGTGTAATCATGTTGGTAGTATTTTACCCAGTGGTGTTTGCAGGGTTCAGGCCCTCACTTGAAATAAAAAGAGAAAGATAGAGGGAGTCATTAATGATAGATATTCAGTGGCTGCTCATGGGTGATAATCACAACTACTGGCACTGGCATACTTACTATTCAGCTTGTAGCCGAAGGAATGCACTTTAAGGACCTAGCATAAACTGAAGGCTGAACTGAGACGGGATTTGCTGTTTTACGGGCGTGTAGATAAAGTTGAGTTTTGAGCAACATTTTAACGTAGGACGTAGTAGCTTTTCATAGTTTTTCTCACTTTTTTTCCCAACGTTTTTTTGCATTTGCCTATGCTGCCTCTGCCACGAGCCAGCCCTGGTTTAGAGCCTTGCTGAAAAGGGGCAGGGAGCTGATGAAATCACCGTTTATCAGTCAGCTGTCACACCCAGATTCTATCAGATAGGTGTGACCGCTGACCCTTCAGCCTGGCCTCGGGTGTTGGCCGAGGAATGTCCAAGTAATCATATTTTATTAACGGGGTAATGAGTGAGTTATTCATTTCTAGATAATGATTCACAAACTCCAGAGCCCATTAAAGAGACACAGGGGATTTAGTTTTCCCTTGTGCACACAAGAAACTTTCTGCACACAACATACTTTTACCAAATCTAAGATTAGCAAAATAACAACAAAGTACTGCCAACCAGTGGTGTAGTCTAGTTTTTTGTTTCCCTCCCAGATTTAGACTCACCCGTTCTGCTAGCATCCCATTGACTTCCATTCATTTTGACGTCACTTTGACAGAGAATAACTTTACATCTGAAGAGTTTAAAGACTCTATTTGTCCATTGTTTATTTCTAAAGAAACACGACAATGTATAAAAGGCTCCATTACCTTGTACCTCACGTTATGGCTCCGTAGCAGACGTTTTTGTAATAATAGGCTAACGATTGTGTCATAACCATGCGACTTTCTGTCGCACGGTAGAGAAATTACCGTATAGTACAGGAGAAGTTTGCAGGCAATCGGGGGGACGTGGAGGCATCATACAGTCAAGGGAGAAGCCCATAGTGAGTCCATGAAAGCATCGGAACAATATATTTCAGCAACGTTTTGCTCCTGCTCCTACGCTCATGGACAGCTCCTACTCACGCTCTCCGTCTCTGCTAGATTGGGAATGATTGAGATTTCTCTTGGCACAGCTACCAGAAGACTTCCAACTTTCAGACAGGTTGCTCACGTCACATCTACGTCTTCAAGCTCAGTTGGAGGCTGCTCAGTAACGCTCAGCCATCACCGGGAAAGATCTTCTAATATCCTTCACTGGTCTCCGTCGAAGTCTGTGGCGTCGCTGTGTCCATTTCTTTCACTGTTTTTTTGTAACGTTACCGCGTAAAGCATCCGCCTCATCTGGCTCATTTCCTGGAGTCCCTCGAAGCTTTTGGCAGTATAGCTTCAGGGGCAGGCTTACGAAAACACTGAAAGAGTGTAGTTTATATTTGCTTTCGTTTCATATATCCTCTTTAGTGATTCACGTTAGTTAATTTCAAATTTGCACAGAGAATGACCGCCAAGCAGGCTAGTTGTTCCTAGGCGACTCGCAACACAGACGGTGTGAATTTATGAACGTAAGTGTGAAAGTTCTCTCACAAAACAATCATCATTACGTAACGGTATCCTTGCGTTTTTGTAAGTGTGTATACGGAAATCCTTGACCTTTCCTAGTGGGTATACTCCGTATACCTGCGTATCACGTAGACAAGGCAACGAAAGGCCAGATTCATACGGCCCGCAGCCTCGGTTTGTGAAAGGCAACAGCAAGAGTCATTTGTTGTAAACTTAAATGTTGGCAAACTTTGCATTACTGTAAAAAAAAAAAAAAGTAAAAGTAAGGCAGAATTGTTTCTGTTTTTTAGATATATTCACGTCTGAGTGGGGTAGACTTGGTAACATTGCCATTTTAAAAAGAATGAAAATAAAAACTGTTATAGAACAGTGCATTTGTACGTAATTTGTACGACATTTGTGTGTGTGTGTGTGTGTGTGTGTGTGTGTGTGTGTCTGTGTGTTCTCTGTGTATCTGGGCCTTAAGTCACACACAATGTTATTGTCCTTTCACACACAATGTTATTGGCGTTTCTCAAGTAACTTACTGGCAGTTGTAACTGTTTTTCTGATTGTCTTTTTCTGTGACTCAGTGGCATTTCCAAACCAGCAGATAATACAGCAAGTTAAAACATTTTCAATAAAAGCATTCATTTATATTCTTGCAGTAGAAAGACTTTGTCCTATAACTCATCTGCTTTTGGCCAGTACCCTTCGGAACAAGCTTATTAAGAACAGTGCATTTGTACGTAACTTTGGGACCATTGGGCATCTTCGCATTATCAAATCTGGCACTCTGGACACCCCTGCCCTAGACTCTTGATATTGAAAAAGCATATTTAGGAAGAAAAAGCCTGAGTTTTAGGACAGTAGAGCCTAGAAACATCTGACCAAAGTATATCTGTTTCCCGTTAAGGTTAAGGTTACGTCTCTACCGTCCACATTTCTATATACACGACAACCAACACATTTACGTACAAATCCCCAAATTATAACTTTATCTCAGTCTTTACAGTCTGTACAGTTTAGACCCTTGATATTTAGAAAGAAAAAGCCCTCATTTAATGATCATGTTGGACTAGAAACATATGCAATATGTTCATCAAACATCTGAGGGATGAAATAGTTCTCTCTGTCGCTGCTGGCTCGTTAAGTTTAAGTTAAGAATGAATGAATGAAGACAGGCTGGTTTTGCCCAACACCCGCTGGACTTTGCACCTATACTCTAAGATAACGTCTACTGTTTACTCTTTAACTTTCACTGAAGCACGCAAACTACTTCCCCTTCCCATACATGCAAACACAACTTGTGACCTAAAGCACACCGCAGTTTCAAACTTAAACACCCATATGTACTGTGTGTTGCAAGTTGATTTCTTTTCCTCTTAGTCTTAGTCTTTCAGGATCTCTTTTTCACAAACTTAAACTCAAGTGAAATGCAGATTATTTCCAGCGATGCAACTCTAAGTGGAAGCTCTTTGACTTACTCCGTTACTTTATAATACGACAATATATATAAAGTGAAAGAGCAGCGCTTGTTCCTCCCTCATCACCACCACTGAGGTGCCCTTGAGCAAGGCCATTAAAGCAGCCATATTATGCTCATTTTCAGGTTCATAATTGTATTTTAAGGTTGTACCAGAATAGGTTTACATGGTTTAATTTTCAAAAAACACCATATTGTTGTTGTACTGCACCGCTCTCTCTCACTGCTGCAGATCCTCTTTTCAGCTGGTCTCTGTTTTAGCTACAGAGTGAGACCTCTTTTCTTCTTCTGTACTATCTTTGATTGCACTGCACATGCCCAGTAGCTCAGATGTAGATCATGTCAGCTAGCTAGCTCCATAGACAGTAAAAGAAAGGCTGTTTCTACAAATTTGGTCAGTTACAAGGCAGGATTAGCTGGGAGACTTCTAAATGAGGGCGCACATGGAAGTAGTTCTTTTGGAGATTATGGTGAACTTGTGTGGTGTTGTAGCAGTGCATTGCTATTGAGAACGAGGTAGCATGCTAGCGTTAGCATGCTAGCGTTAGCCATAGCGTTAGCATGCTAACGGTACGAGCTAATGGTTGCGGTTAGCCTGCTCGTTTCGGCTTGTGACGTCACAAGCCGTGCCGATTTTGACCAGCTCACCCAGAGACTGAAGGCAGGACACATTCAGAAACCGTATCTCACTCTAAACAGCATGGATGGATGTTTTTCAAAGTTTGTATGTGTGTGGAAGCACCAGAGACACAACATACCACCCCAAATCCCAGAAAAAGTGATTTTTTTCATAATATGGGCACTTTAACCCCCAACCGCTCCAGTGGAGCTGCTCAGCCTTTTTCTGAATTAGGTTTTTTCTGATTAAGACGTGTGTGATATTCTGGTATTCTTTGGACATGTATACAGCACATTCAGAATCTGCGTCTCAACCAGGGTTTTTACTGCAGTTTGGGACAGTTTACGGCCTAAGGGAGATTTACGGTTCTGCAGTGGCTCTACGTAGACCTTTCGCCGTAGCCTACGTAAGTGGCCTGAAGTTTATGTCTGTGTTGGTGTGCGTCGATCTTTTTAAGAGAATAGCAGGACCTGTGTGTGTGTGTGTGTGTGTGTGTGTGTGTGTGTGTGTGTCTTAATCCCGGAAGGGAAACGTCGTGGATATAGACTACGTGCATGTAAACGTAGTCACTGTTGAATCACTTTTAATCTCTGTGTTATTGTGAGGATACTTGGGAAGCAGTTTGAATTCTTGCAGGTAGAGATGATGATTGTTTACGATTTAAAAGTAGTAGTAGTTAGATAACTTTATTGTCCCCGTGGGGCAGTTGGGATTGCGGCAAAGTCGCAAGGCACTTTATGACAGGACATCAGACATATGATCTAAACAAATAGTCCCTACATCAGACACTGACAGACATAACATGAAGAACATACATCACACACTACAATACACTATACACCCTTGGGTATGACCAGGCCAGCTGGACATCTAGCTTATTTTGATTGATTTAAGGCTTTCATGGCTGTGGTACTAAAGAGAATTTGGATCTGTTCTTGGTCAGAAGGGGTGGGCAGAAACGAGGCCTAGATGGCAGTAGTTTAAAATGAGATGCCAGGGTGTGTGTGTAGTCACACACGTTATTGGCCTTTCTCACCAGTCTGTCTTTGTAAATGTGTACAATGCTCTGTAGTGTTATCCCTAGTAACTTGCTGGCAGTTGTAACAGTTTTTCTGATTGTCTTTTTCTGTGACTCAGTGGCATTTCAGAACCAGCAGATAATACAGCAAGTTAAAACACTCTCAATAAAAGCATTCATTTATATTCTTTCAGTAGATTGATGTCCTATAACTCATCTGCTTTTGGCCAGTAACCTTCGGAACGAGCTTATTAAGCACAACGAGCAAACTATTTTACACTTTCCAGACCAGAGGAAGCTCTCAAAAGGATGTCCGTCATCGTCAATAAAAAGGATTTTTAAAAGCAGAATAGTTTTCCGTGGAGAAACGCTTGAGGCTAAAGTTATCGGCAGGCTGAGTTTAGACGAAGGTTAATGGAGGCGGTTTACCGATCGGCGGGCTGATGCCCAGAAACCTTCAGCATCGTCCCTCGGATCTAAAAGTAGCTCGCTGGCTCGAGGCCAGACGGAGGAAGACGTGTGGCTTTGACTCAACGTTTTGTTGGGAACAGAGAAGACGAGGCAGGGCGTCAACATGTTCCCTGAAGATCTTCGTGATTATAAAAGCCTGTGGCGTTCTGAAAGGGAGCAAACTACAGTATATGAAAAACCTTTTTAAAGAGCATGTTGAGGACCAACCGTAGAGCCTAGAAACATCGAACCAAAGTATTTCTGTGTCCCGTTAAGAACTTCTATACCGTCCACATTTCGAATCGTCATCATCACGCTCAGGGCCCTATCTTGCACTCGTGTCTTTGCTAGTTTAAGACCGACGCAGTTGTCAGTTTCCCGTCCAGTGTCCGCGTCGTTTAAATAACAAATGCACCTTTGCCCATCTGTGGCCTATGGGTATGCTGGTCTTACAGGGAGGTGTGTTCAGGTGCATTCTGGACATGCTGGTCTTACAGGGAGGTGTGTTCAGGTGCATTCTGGACATGCTGGTCTTACAGGGAGGTGTGTTCAGGTGCATTCTGGACATGCTGGTCTTACAGGGAGGTGTGTTCAGGTGCATTCTGGACATGCTGGTCTTACAGGGAGGTGTGTTCAGGTGCATTCTGGACATGCTGGTCTTACAGGGAGGTGTGTTCAGGTGCATTCTGGGAGTATTGCTATGTTGAGGCAGCGGGAAGTGATGGCACCATTGACCAACAAAAACCTGGTCTAAAGTCAATAACGCAGCATTTCATTGTTATTTTAACAGAGCATTAGTAAAATGCTCCTAGGCTCGTGCACAGCGCGCACACTATGCTTGTTACACACACAGGGACGCACAGCAGCACACACACATGCAGAAGATTACAAATAAAAATATTACGGTGCAAATCCTCCATCATAACAGCAATGCTCCAAGGTCCAAACGCACCTGGCTTTTAAAGGGAATGGGAGATGATCTCTGATTGGTTGATTGCATGTTACGCCCAAAACACACCTCTGATTAATGAAGACACTAAGTACAACCCTTTAGAACCATGCGCCCGGCACACGGACCCTTTTTTCTCCTGTCAAACTAGCAAAAGTGGATTTGGACACACCCTAAATGCACCTGTGCCAGGCGCTTAGATCATTAAAATAGGGCCCTGAATGTCATCGAAGGTCTTATCAATGAGGTTTTGAGTTTGTGTCGTTTGGAGAAGGGTGGATTCTCTCGTGCGTTATCTTTTTATAGGATCATAAAGTGATCTGTGAGAGACGTGGGTGGATTTAATTGATCTGCAGCGGTGGAAGAAAGCTGGACTGTAGAAGGGAGTCCATAGGCTTTAAAGACTTGTCTCCTAAAAAAATAACGTTCCCAGAAAACCAAGCTGCATTCTTTTATTTATATATATATATATATATATATATATATATATATATATATTATGTACATTTGTCTGTGTGTGTGTGTGTGTGTGTGTCTGTGTGTGTGTTTATTAGTGTCTGTCTGTGTTTGTGTCTGTGTGTGTGTGTGTGTGTGTGTGTCTGTCTGTCTGTCTGTCTGTCTGTGTGTGTGTGTGTGTGTTTATTTGTGTCTGTCTGTCTGTCTGTCTGTGTGTGTGTGTCTGTGTGTGTGTGTGTTTATTTGTGTCTGTCTGTCTGTGTGTGTGTCTGTGTGTGTGTGTGTGTGTGTGTGTGTCTGTCTGTGTGTGTGTCTGTGTTTCTTGTATGTGTGTGTGTGTCTGTCTGTGTTTGTCTGTCTGTCAGTCTGTGTGTGTGTCTGTGTGTGTTTGTGTCTGTCTGTGTGTGTGTGTGTGTGTTTATTAGTGTCTGTCTGTCTGTGTGTGTGTCTGTGTGTGTGTCTCTGTGTTTCTTGTGTGTGTGTGTGTGTGTGTGTGTGTGTGTGTGAGTAGGTTTGGTGTGTCACAGTGCAGCATTAATGTGCGTCTGTACCAACTTCATAGACCGTTTGAAGATCTGTTCCCTGAAGAAACCACAAACCTTTCTTCAAACTATCATCAAGACTTACAGACATTAAAGGAGCTCCTTTGCTGAAACCCTGACGGTCCCCCAGAAGCCCTTTACCTTCTCCCAACAGCCAGAGAAATAGGTCTGGGAGTCGCTTTTATGAGGGCAGTTGCGACGCGTTTGGAGGACATAAATTCCTGCGTGGCTCAGGTGGTTCAGAGCATCGCCTCGCATCCTAAAAGACCGCCGGTTGAAATTCCCAGCGGGGTGATGAATATGGAAGCGCTGGGTGATTATTGCACTGCAAAGAGGTCCAGATGTGAGCGGGAGGAGACTAAGTGGGGGCAGCACTCGTTCCCTGTTAAGGCTGATTATCGAGCGAACGTCCGCTGTTAGAAGTCGAGCAATTACGGACGTAAACAAGTCATCAAACTGCCGTCTGAACTGACTCATGGGAGGTTAGATGCCGACTGATGTCGGGGTTCATCTCTCAGCCATTCATACATGTATCTACGAAATGTAAAGCTCTGTAATTGGTATATATTCCTCGTATTTATTACTGTCAGCAGCACATTGACTGCTGCTGTATAAGAGCATGAAGATCCTGGGCTGGAGCGGTGATCATGTCCTGAAGAAGTTAAGGAGAAAACACAAGACTTTCACCCAGGAAACAGGTGTTCATGTCCTGAAGAAGTTAAGGAGAAAACACAAGACTTTCACCAAGGAAACAGGTGATCATGTCCTGAAGAAGTTAAGGAGAAAACACAAGACTTTCACCAGGAAACAGGTGTTCATGTCCTGAAGAAGTTAAGGAGAAAACACAAGACTTTCACCAGGAAACAGGTGATCATGTCCTGAAGAAGTTAAGGAGAAAACACAAGACTTTCACCAGGAAACAGGTGTTCATGTCTTGAAGAAGTTAAGGAGAAAACACAAGACTTTCACCAGTATAAGTTAACAGAGCGATTGTCCAGCTTGTATTTACCTTCACAAAAGTGCTTGTTTAGCCGCTGACAGACTCAGATTATTATTCTAAGTGTCTGACAAAACCATCGTTTTGTTTTTAAAAAAATATCCTAAGAATAATAAGAAAATATCCTGTCAGTGTTTACCAACTTCAGCTGATGTAAACCAACATTTGAACATTAATAACTCAGATAATGAATGCTGTTAGCATCAATAGCAGCTTCCAATCCTTTGTTTTTGAAATTAGCGGTGGGCGGAGGCTACACTCTGGTTTGCATTTGATTGATTTATGGATTGGGACAGAAATGACCGTTGAACACCGATCACGCTAACGCACACTATCTATCTTTCAGACACACACACACTCACATGCATGCACACAGACAGACACATGCATGCACACACACAGAGACACACAGACAAACACACACACACACACACACACACATACATACACTCACACACACACACACACACACACACACACACAGACACACAGACAAACACACACACACACACACACACACACACACACACACACACACACACACACACACACACACACACAGACAAACAAAGAGACACACACACACACACACACACACACACACACACACACACACACACACAGACAAACACACACACACACACACACACACACACACACACACACACAGACAAACACACAGACAAACACACACACACACACACACACACACACACACAGACAAACACACACACACAGACAAACAAATAGACACACACACACACACACAGACAAACAAAGAGACACACACACACACACACACACACACACACACACACACACACACACACACACACACACACACACACACACACACACACACACAGACAAACAAATAGACACACACACACACACACACACACACACACACACACACACACACACACACACACAGACAAACAAAGAGACACACACACACACACACACACACACACACAGACAAACAAATAGACACACACACACACACACACACACACACACACACACAGACAAACAAAGAGACACACACACACACACACACACAGCCACGCTTACAAAACAATAACATCATGCCTGTCTGCTCCGCTGCTCCCATCATCCCCCTCTTTTCCTGTGTTGTTCTGAGCCAGCCAATCAGCGGACATCTTGGTGGTTTGGGAGCCCCCGAGCTGTGTGTGTGTGTCTGTCTGTGTGTGTGTGTGTGTGTGTGTCTGTGTGTGTGTGTGTGTGTGTGTGTTTTGGGTGAAAGAAAGAGATTTGGCTAAAACGGTCTGCAAGAGAAGCCACAAAAAGAAATTCCAAATCCTGTGTGGTTTGGACATTTTTTGTGCTGTCATCCCTCGTTTTTTTTTTTGTGTCGGTCTACAAGGTGTTTAATCCTCTCCTTCTCTTCTCCTCTTTCTCCTCCTCCTCTACCTCATCAATGTTTCATGAGCCCCCAGCAGAGCGTCTGTCACTGCCCCGATCATCCCTCCCTCCCTCCCTCCGTCCTCTTAGTGAAATTATAAAGGGAGCGTCAGCCGTACCGTCCCGATAGAAGTCACACAAAGGGTGGGATGAGAGAGGCTTCCCTCCTCCTCCTCTTCCTCCTCCTCCTCCTCCTCCTCATCCTTCATCATCAGCGTTACCTTCTCTCCACTCAGCAGTAGAGCTGCACTGATTACAACTTTCTAGGCCGATTCCGATTTTCTTTGAGTTAGGCCAGCCGATACTGATTTTAGCTGATTCCAATTTCATTTTTTCTAACCACTTTACAGCACACACAAATATTTATTTTCTATCTTTTCTTTAATAGAACATGTGTTGAACAGATAATGGATCACTATAAAATAGAACTATATAAATTACTCCTGGTGTGGGACATTCACACACATCTAAAGAGCAATGTTAGAACCATTTCCTTCTTTTCACATCAATATCAACTAAAGAAATGTGATTTAGGTTTTTGGTGTCGTCCCTCCACGCCCTACTTTCTCCTTGCAGGTGTTGCATATTGCAAACTTGTTATCTTCTGCACACACGCTGAAGAATTCCCAAACAGCTGACATGTTGCAGGTTAATTCACCAGGTTCCTACATGTTCAAAAATAGCGCCGACACGCCTTCACACCGCGAGCGGAAAAGTTGAGAGAAAGGAAAAAGAGACTTTGCTGTCGCGTCTGTGCATGCCTTTTTGAGAACTGTAACTGGTATAACTTATGTTGTCAGTTAATTGTAGCGTTGACCGGCATGAAATCACCATATGTCAGACTGACCTGCCGGTCGCCGGTCATGACCGAGCACGTGAAAACCGGCCAATTCCAGTCACCGGCCGGTCTATCGGTGCATCTCTACTCGTTACCAGTGTAACCGAACACGGGAGTTTCTGCTCTACCGCTGCCTCCATCGCTCAGTTATTGTTGTCTCTAAGGTCAAAAATGAACTTTATTTGTTTTGAAAAGACAACAATATATTTTATATTTATTTATAAAAAAAAAGCCTCCGAAAGAAATCAGACCTGTGATGTTCAAGTCTTACTGTGTTTATTTCATGTTGTGCACACAGAAGGAGTCTGACATACTGTATATAGTCTCACAGTCGCCTCGTGTTTCCTGTAACCTTCACCTGAGGTTGAGTGAGCAGTATCACTCTCACACACACACACACACACACACACACACACACACACACACACACACACACACACACACACACACGGAGAGGGAGAGAACAGTGTTACTGTTGAAGGTGACATGAGTAAGTGTTTAAGGAAGGAGCTGTGTGTGTGTGTGTGTGTGTGTGTGTGTGTGTGTGTGATCACGGTGTGTTGTTCCACACGTAGATGTGCAGCATGAAAGAGCTCTTTGATGGGGGTGCTCGACTGAGCATGCTCAGAGCAACAGAGAGGGGGTGGGGCTTATCTGAAAGAGAGAGAATAACATTAAGTCAAAATAAACTGTGTGTGGGTCTGTGTGTGTGTGTGTGTGTGTGTGTGTGTGTGTGTGCGTGTGGGTGTGTGTGTGTGTGGGTGTGTATGTCAGCTGCACAGGATGAATACCAGTTTTTTTTTTAAAAGGGAAGTTCACTCAAACCACAGAGATCGTATCAGTTCATAACCAGAGTTTTAGCTATTTTGAATTGAGTTTCTCTGGTTTTGTTTAAACCGCCGTAAAGCCTCATATTCCAGACCACAAACCCAACAAGATGATTATGTTTTATGAAATGTAAATGAAAATGTAGCCCCAAAATCACCATCACCAAACCTACCAGACTCCATGTAAATAATCAGTACTTTTAGCATGTATAGAGCCAGCATATTTCCACATGTAAATGGGTGAATTAAGGGTTTATTTCAACCAAACCAGAGTGGTGATTGTTGGAACAGTGGAAAGATGAACCAAGATGGCTTTTCATAGTTTTATTTTGTTTCCGTCAACTTTGAATGAAGTGTGTTTTACGATGATAAAAGTCCTGATTATTTACATGGAGTCTGGTGAGTTGGGTTATGGTGATCATATCCCCTCTTTGGGGATAAAGGTGGGGTTAAAAATGTATGAAAATATTTGCCACAGTGGCAAAGGTGCCAGAGGGGGGGTCAAGGCTTAATATAATACCATCGCCAAACTCCATTAAAATAAACAGTAATTTAATTATCGTAAAACACACTACATTCAAAGTGGACAGAAACAAAATTAAACTATCAAAAGCCGTCTTGGTTCATCTTTCCACTGTTCCAACAATCACCACTCTGGTTTGGTTGAAATTAACCCTTAATTCACCCATTTACATGTGGAAATATGCTGGCTCTATACACACTAAAAGTCCTGATTATTTACATGGAGTCTGGTGGAAATATGCTGGCTCTATACACGCTAAAAGTCCTGATTATTTACATTGAGTCTGGTGGAGATATGCTGGCTCTATACACGCTAAAAGTCCTGATTATTTACATGGAGTCTGGTGGAAATATGCTGGCTCTATACACACTAAAAGTCCTGATTATTTACATGGAGTCTGGTGGAGTTTGGTGATGGTGATTTCGGTGGTTTCATGTTAAACTAAAAGGATCTTACTCTTTAACTAAAAGGTCTATCTCTGTAGGGATCCTTTCATAATGTTGTCAGACACTTAGAATAATAATCTGAGTCTGTCAACAACAGAACTTTTAGTGGACGTAAATTGACGGTGCACAATTGCCCATCAACGTTAAATTGCGGCTTGTTTCTCACTCAATACTGGACCAATGTCAAAGATTGTTGTTCCCATCAGTCACTTAGACACACAAACATGGAAATAGGGTCCAGGTTCAAAACTACTAAAGTTACCTTTTAACTTCCTTTAATTAATTGTACATGTTGCTTCAGTCAACAAGTTTTTTCGAGTCCGTGCAAGTTAATTAAAAAAAGTTATTTATTTATCATAGAAATGAAGTGAAAGCCAAGGCTGCTGATTTAAAAGTTTTGGCAATTATTATTATTTTTTTTATGTGTATCATATCCTGTTGTCCTCGGGTCAATTGTGACCCATTTAAAAAAAAAAAAAAAAAAAAAACTTTCTTTATCAGAAATTTTTTTAATAATAAAATAATATGGATGGTTCCCTACAACGCTCCTCACAAGTCAAATAAATAATCCGTTCACTACTTTCATTGAATTTGGGTGTTTTAGTCAATTTTATAACATTTGAAGAAAAAACAA
>NC_050187.1:3896547-3901547 GCF_008315115.2 Sander lucioperca
CCAAAAGTTGTCGGAGCACAAATTCGGCAATTTGAAATGTAAAAAACAAAAATACATCTGTGAATCACATTCTATACGGACAATTTCTGTTAAAATATACAGTCATAATCAACTGTTAATACACATATATTTGTGTATTCGTGCAGTGTTTACAGAGGCAGAGGCACTGCAAGCACCTCTATACTCAAGCTAAAACCTTCTGATGCGGGAAAGTCCTGATTAGCCCCAAATTGTCAATGGTCTATGTTTGCATTTTATGGAACAATGTGCCGATGTCTGAATCTCGTGTTCAGACATCATAGGCGCAGATGAGCACCCACGGAAAATACTGAGCACCCACGTGTGCCAGACTGCCAGTAGGCTCCATTCATTTAAAATTAAACATTGCAGTTGGTGCTAAGTGGAGCGTCTGTCATAGTGTGATTGGTTATGTCGCTGTCAGTCCCCTTCTCCATATCCTATCCACCAATCACAGCGGGACCCCCCTCCTTCCCCCCACTATACAGTGTGTGCATGTACATTAGGTAATCAGAGTAAGTAAGTAAGTAAGTAAGACTAAAATGGACAGATTTGTTATTAAAGCTCCCATATTATGCTCATTTTCAGGTTCATAATTGTATTGTACATGGTTTAATTTTCATAAAACACCATATTTTTGTTGTACTGCCCATTGCTGCAGCTCCTCTTTTCACCCTGTGTTCAGGTCTCTGTTTTAGCTACAGAGTGAGACCTCTCACTGCTGTAACATCTTTGTTGGCAGTCGCACATGATCAGTAGCTAGGTAAGATCACATGCTCAGTAGCTAGGTAAGATCACATGCTCAGTAGCTAGGTAAGGATCATGTTCGCTAAAAGTAAAAGAAAGGTTGTTTCTCCAACTTCGGTCAGTTACAAGGCAGGATTAGCCGGGAGATTTATTCTAAACAAGGGCGTACATGTGAGTAGTTCTTTAGTAGATTATGGTGAACTTGTGTGTGTTGTAGCAGTGTTTTGCCATTGAGAACGAGGTAGTTAGCATGCTAGCGCTAGCATGCTAACGGTTGCGGTCAGCCAGCTCGTCTCAGCTAGTGACGTAGAAAGCCGTGCAGATTTTGACCAGCTCACCCAGAGACTGAAGGCAGGACACATTCAGAAACCGTATCTCACTCTAAACAGCATGGATGTTTTTTTTTTCAAAGTTTGTATGCGTGTGGAAGCACCAGAGACACAAAATAACTCCCCAAATCCCAGAAAAAGTGATTTTTTCATAATATGGGCACTTTAAAAAAGCAAAACCTAATGATGCATGTGCATCGACATCCACCAAAAGTGCAGAGAGTTCCACCAGTGCCCTGTCAGAAGCAGACAACAACAGTGAAGATAGGAGTTAAACTTTTCATCTCCAATCCTATCTGTATTTGTAGAGAAGTGGCGCTGCGTGTGTGTTCGTGTCGGCCGCTGTCCATTTCCTAAGGTTCTGAAATGCAAACATTTTTTGACTACTTTTTTTTTTTAAAAAGGGCATGCGCCCGTGAGCACCCACGGAGGAAAACATAAATCGGCACCTATAGGTGTTTCCTGTTCCCAGGGGTTCAACATTAAGGGTTGCCCGATGCTCCGGGGAAAGTAAAAGAGATTGGCATGCAACCTTATGATTATTTTTTTTAAGAATATCTGTTTTTGAATATGCTAGCTCAGTCTGGTGTCCATATACATTAAAATATGTAGAAACAATTGAAAGGATCCAGAGAAGAGCTATTAAATTAATTCCAGGAATGAAAAATATGTTGTATGAAGATAGATTGAGAAAATTAAGTTTACCGACTCTCATTTTTAGGAGATACAGAGGTGATGTGATTCAGGTGTATAAGCTTGTATATGATGTAACAGTTGAGTCTATCTTTCAGTTTTGGAACGTTGTAGAAATGTAGTGGAGTAGAAAATATAGATAATTGCTGCAAAATGTAACGAAGTAAAAGTCAAAAGTATGCACTATTGATTCTACTTAAGTAAAGTAGATATGTGAAAAATGTACTTAAGTACAGTAACAAAGTATTTGTACTTTGTTACATTCCACCACTGAGCCTATCTTTCAGTTTTGGAGCAATAGATATGAGACACGAGGGAATTCTTTAACTTTATACCCTAGAACAGCGGTGTCCAACTCAGTTTCACTACGGGCCATCACTGGGAAATAAGAATCACATCAAGGGCCTGACATGTTTAGGTTATTGACGTGTTTTTATTTAATCGAAAAAGTCAAACATCTTTGACTGTATTACTGCATGTCTCATGTCAGACGTGGTTTGTAGGATCTAAAATATCTCTGGTTTGAGTCCAGATCCTGAATCACTGAGTGACTTTCAGCCGGGTGGTGTTTGTGTGTCTGTGTGAGGAAAAGCAAAGACGGCGTTGTTATTGTTGGACGGCGTCCTGGTTGTAGTTTGAGCGGTCAGTGTTGGACACCTGCAGGATGTAACATCGCAGCTCTGACAGCTCACACAATAACTCTACTGCAGTTAGTTATTAATGTATTTAGTTTTATTTATATTTCAAACAAACATCGGTGTCACCCTAAGGACTTTCAACCAGTCATTCATAACAGAAAGATATAAAAGCCAAAAACGAAAGAGCTTCCAGCAGCAGTTTATAACGGAGCCTAAAATGAAGACTTTAGTTGTGTTTCCAAACCGTTCTCTCACTCATCACCCCTCTCATTCCCCCTGCTCTGGTGTTTCCCCCTCTCATTCCCCCTGCTCTGGTGTTTCCCCCTCTCATTCCCCCTGCTCTGGTGTTTCCCCCTCTCATTCCCCCTGCTCTGGTGTTTCCCCCTCTCATTCCCCCTGCTCTGGTGTTTCCCCCTCTCATTCCCCCTGCTCTGGCGTCTCCCCCTCTCATTCCCCCTGCTCTGGTGTTTCCCCCTCTCATTCCCCCTGCTCTGGCGTCTCCCCCTCTCATTCCCCCTGCTCTGACGTTTCCCCCTCTCATTCCCCCTGCTCGGGGTTGTGTTTCAGTCTCAACGGCCTCAAACGGAGACCTTTGGCAACGCCGACACTGACGCCAACGTTTCTCCTCCTGATTGGATCTCATCGGTCACATCACTATTGCACATCAGCTATTAACGTTACCATGGCAACTACCAGCAGGGGACATTGTCTCCACGCTGCCTCCTGTTTATGCCCAGTATACCAGAATGATGATGAGATATTTTGGTTTGGGCGTGTTAGTTTAAACAGAGATTAGTTCTTCTACTGGAGATAATATCACTTGGTGCACCGAGATCACTTTTGGCTCAATAACTTTACGCTTAAAAACCAAAACGTAGCGATGTTAATGTAGCCTAAGTCATATTCAGGTAAAGATGCAGAAGCAGAGCAAGAGCAGGCGGAGATTAGTTTGATAATCATCAGCTGGTCACTCCTGTTGTTTGAAGCTAGATGTTGACCAGATGGACTTTTTAGTATTTTATTGTAAATTGCATAAGTGCTGTGCTCCTCCAGAACATCCTGTGGCTTTAATCCTCCATATATCACTCAGACATGATAGAGAGGCTCGTTAATAAACAGATGGACTTTAAAAATTAGCTCTCATGATATCACAGCTCTGTAATGCCAAACCGTATAACAGTAGGGATACGTCCTCTGGGAAAACATGAATTAGGGATGCACCGAATCCAGGATTGGGCTGAATATTGGGCTTTTTGACGGGGTTGGGTTTCTGCTGAATCTTAGAATTTTTTCCCACTGAACCGAACCCTACGCTTGCACTACGCACGCTACGCTGGTCGACGTAATGACGGCGCCGTTGATTACGGGAAGGTGTTTACGTAGGTGGAGCGTTCAATGCAGTAGGCTGTGAGGAAGTGAAAATGGAACTGGTGAGCAGAAAAAGTGATGTTTGGCAGAACTTTCAGTCAAAAGAAGGCCATTCAAGTCCAGCTACATGTTCAATCTGCAATGCTGATTAGTCTGGTGGTGGCGAGGATCCTAAACTATACACAACATCACCGCTGTTACAACATCTGGTTTAAAAACCTGGTCTAAAGTCAATTTCATTGTTATTTTAACAGCAAATGAGTAAAATGCTCCTAGGCTCGTGCACAGCGCGCGCACTATGCTTGTTACACACACAGGGACGCACAGCAGCACACACACATGCAGAAGATTACAAATAAAAATATTACGGTGTAAATCCTCCATCATAACAGCAATGCTCCAAGGTCCAAACGCGCCTGGCTTTTAAAGGGAATGGGAGATGATCTCTGATTGGTTGATTGCATGTTACGCCCAAAACACCCCTCTGATTAATGACGACACTAAGTACAACCCTTTAGAACCATGCACCCGGCACACGGACCCTTTTTTCCGCCGTCAAACTAGCAAAAGTGGATTTGGACACGCCCTAAACACACCTGCGCCAGGCTCTTCACACCGTGCACTTAGATCGTTAAAATAGGGCCCTACAACTTTAATAAGCATGTAAACTATTGTTTTAACTGCAGTTTCCCTGTTCTTTGGGTGTTTGTGTTGAGAGTGATATTGTTTATTGAAGTTGTCCTCTGGCATGATAAAAATTCACTTTCTCTCTGCAAAGAACACAAAATGAAAGGTGTCAGTTTTGAAACCGGTCAGCTGTGTCCGCAGCTGTTTTTCTTCCTCTTTTGTTGTTCACTTGGCAGCAGGAAGCGGTTTCCCAGTTCCTGGTGTTTTCAAGAGGTTGTAAATAAACTCCAAAATGTTTTTGTTTCAGCCCAAACCCACCAAGGGTCGGATGAGGATCCACTGTCTGGAGAACGTGGACAAGGCTCTGCAGTTCCTGAAGGAGCAGCGGGTTCACCTGGAGAACATGGGCTCGCACGACATCGTCGACGGCAACCACCGCCTCACCCTGGGACTCATCTGGACCATCATCCTTCGCTTCCAGGTAAGAGGCCGAGCGCAGGTTTGAATCAGGGCCTCTCATGTACAACCCTCATTCTCCGTCTCCAGTTAATGAGTCGCTTACGTCATACCTGCAAACTAG
>NC_050187.1:3911547-3919047 GCF_008315115.2 Sander lucioperca
AATGAGAGACTGGACTTCATTTTAGCGTTAACAAAGTCTAATTTAATCCATATTTGACTACTTTTACATGCATTTAATATTCCGTTTTTTACTCTTATTTTGAAAAACACAACACTTCGACTTAACTCTGACTAGTACCGAAACGTTTTAAAACTTTTAAATTAACTTTCCAGACACAATTTTTAACCCGTAAATTACGACTTCAAGTCACGACTCACGACTTGGTAGCGTTCCAGGCAATGTCACGTTAACGTTAGCTAGCGGCTACCTAACGTTGACGTTAGCTAGCGCTAGCTGATACTATCGATTTCTAGTCTGCGACATATTTTGGCCTTCATTTAATAAACATAACCTGTATTAGTACACAATCGTATGTGTATTGTTTTGATTACAATGTGCGGAATTACTTTACGTTGCCTATTCATGTCTATTTATTTCCGTTTCTCACCGTTAATCACCGGCGTCTGTACAGCATCAACAGAGGTCTTCATTGTTGTTTATGTGTGTGTGACATCAAAACTGTAACTGGGAGTACAACCATCTGGTACCAGTTCACGGGGAGTAAGTTACGGGTTTGACTGCCGTTCCAGGGCACTTTCACGGGAAGAAGGTTGTGAAAACACGAGTTACGGGCTGCCTGGAACGCAGCATAATACAACATAATTAAGACAACAATGCTATAGTGCTCAACAGTGACCGCCCACTTTTTTTCATCTCTTTCTGTGTGTGTTTTTCACCCATTCAGTTGCTTCATTGACGTTTCGAAAATTGCTTATATATAGAGTTTTAAGTCTGTAACCGAGCCAACCAGCTACGAGAGCGTAACACGTTTAATTCGGCGCAAAAAAACATTTTGAAAACGGCAAAAAAGGCAAAAGGTCAGAGACCGCGTACGGAAACTATCAGAGACTTCAATGGTAGAAGCTCGCTCTAGACGTTCGCGGTTTCGCGGGTACGGTAAACGTTTCTATGGTAACAGCGAGTTGGACCAATCAGAGACATTGCTGTTACGCTTAGGATTGTGGGTAGTGTAGTTTTTCTCCATAAGATCGCGGATAAAACATGTTTTTCTTAAAACAAGGTTGATATCATACGGACTTCTAGCTTCTACAGGAGCAGAAACCGTCGTTACACAACCACGTAGACATTATGGGATGGTTTAGACATTATGGGATGGTTTAGACATTATGGGATGGTTTAGACCATGTAGCTCGGGGTCAGTCTACCTCGGATGGTTTAGACATTATTGGATGGTTTAGACATTATGGGATGGTTTAGACTTTATGGGATGGTTTAGACTTTATGGGATGGTTTAGACATTATGGGATGGTTTAGACATTATGGGATGGTTTAGACTTTATGGGATGGTTTAGACATTATGGGATGGTTTAGACTTTATAGGATGGTTTAGACATTATGGGATGGTTTAGACCACGTAGCTCGGGACCAGTCTACCTCGGATGGTTTAGACATTATGACTGATAATCTAAATCCTTATGGAGAAAATGAATGGGATTTTTACTTCCGGAGTCAGCTGTGGGCGGGACTGTTGAGGTCTATAGTAACCAAGGGTGGTGTGCGTTTGTTTTAGGCGTGGGAGCGTCTGGAGAAGGCGGAGCACGAGCGAGAGCTGGCTCTGCGGACGGAGCTGATTCGCCAGGAGAAGCTGGAGCAGCTCGCCCGCCGCTTTGACCGCAAGGCCGCCATGAGGGAGACGTGGCTGAGCGAGAACCAGCGGCTGGTCTCCCAGGTAACACACATCTTCCATACCATCATAAACAGTCCCTCAGTTGTTGTTGTTGTTGTTGTTGTTTGTTTTTTCTAATACATCCATAAAAGTCTTAATAGTCTTATAATAATAACGTATGTTCCTCTGTCCTTTACTTTGCACCCTCTCCTCTCCTCTCTTTCCTTTTTTTTCTCCTTGTCTCACTTACTTCTTTCCTCTTCCTGTCCTTGTCTCCTTTTCTATATACTCTTTGTTTCCTTTCCTCTTTCCTCTTCTTTCTCTTGCCTCCTTTCCTCTTCTCCTCCCTGTGTTTCCCTGTCTCTCTCCTGTCCTTGTATCCCTTGTTACACTTTCCTCTCCTTGCCTCCTCTCCTCCTCTCCTCCCGGTTTCCCTCTTTCCTCTCCTTGCCTCCTCTCCTCCCGGTTTCCCTCTTTCTTCTCCTTGCCTCCTTTCCTCCTCTCCTCCCTTTGTTTCCCTGTCTCTTTCCTCTTCCTGTCTCCTTTCTTCTCTCCTGTCCTTGTCTCCTTTTCTATATACTCTTTTTTTCCTTTCTTCTTTCCTCTTCTTGTGTCACTTTCTCTTGCCCTCTCTCCTCCTCTCCTCCCTGTGTTTCCCTGTCTCTTTCCTCTCCTTGCCTCCTTTCCTTCTCTCTGTTTCCTTTCTTCTTTCCTCTTCTTGTCTCCTTGCCTCTCTCCTGTTCTTGTCTCCCGTGTTACACTTTCTCTCCTTACCTCCTTTCTTCTCTCCTCTCCTTTTCTCCTTTCATATCTCCGTGATTTGTTTCCTTTACTTTTTCTCGCTCCCTATGTCCTTTCCTCTCTCCTCTCCTTTCTCCCCTGCTTGTCTCCCTCCTCCTCCTCTCCTCTCCTTGTTTCCTTTCCTCAGGATAACTTTGGATTTGACCTGCAGGCCGTAGAAGCGGCTACTAAGAAACATGAAGCCATAGAAACGGACATCGCCGCCTACGAGGAGCGAGTTCAGGTCAGAATTAGACAGAATTACACTTCAGATTAAGATCAAACTATGGATTAGATCGGTGCAGACAGTGTGTGTGTGTGTGTGTGTGTGTGTGTGTGTGTGTGTGAAGAAACCTAGATAAAGGGGGTAGGACCAGAATAGTCTGCTGAGGATTTAGTGTTTGTTGGTTGTCGTGCCTGTACTGATGTTCAAAACAAACTCAACTTTATAAAGAATGTCACAAAACATTTCAATCAGTTTTTCCGACATGTTTGGAAGTGTAGGAAACTCAAAACAAGGAGACATCTGTCCTTTTTCTCTTCCATTCATCCCTCCTCTCTCTCTCTTTCTCTCTCTCTCTCTCTCTCTCTCTCTCTCTGTCTCTCTCTCTGTCTCTCTCTCTCTCTCTCTCTGTCTCTCTCTCTCTCTCCCTCTCTCTCTCTTTCTCTCTGTATTTCTCTCTCTCTCGACCTGTCTGTCTGTCTCTCTGTCTTTCTGTCTCTCTCTCTCTCTCTCTGTCTCTCTCTCTGTCTCTCTCTCTCTCTCCCTCTCTCTCTCTCTCTCTGTATTTCTCTCTCTCTCTCTCTCTCGACCTGTCTGTCTGTCTCTCTGTCTTTCTGTCTCTCTCTCTCTCTCTCTCTATCTGTCTCAATTGGTCTCTGTCTTGCTCTTTCGCTCTCTCTCTCTCTCTCTCTCTCTCGACCTGTCTCTCTGTCTCTCTCTCTCTGTCTCTCTCTCTCTCTCTCTCTCTCTCTCTCTCTCTCTCTCTCTCTCTCTCTCTCTCTCTCTCTCTCTCTCTCTCTCTCTGTCTCTCTCTCTCTCTGTCTCTCTCTCTCTCTCTCTCTCTCTCTCTCGACCTGTCTGTCTCTCTCTCTCTCGACCTGTCTGTCTCTCTCTCTCTCGACCTGTCTCTCTCTCTCTCTCTGTCTCTGTCTCTGTCTCTCTCTCTCTCTCTCTCTCTATGTCTCTTTCTCTCTCCCTCTCTATCTCTCTCTGGCGCAGGCGGTGGTTTCCGTGGCGAAAGAGATGGAGACGGAGAATTACCACGACATCAAACGCATCACGGCGAGGAAGGACAACGTGATCCGTCTGTGGGAGTACCTGCTGGAGCTGCTGAAGGCTCGGCGGCTGCGTCTGGAGATGAACCTGGGCCTGCAGAGAGTCTTCCAGGAGATGCTCTACATCATGGACTGGATGGACGAGATGAAGGTGTGTGTGGGGCGGAGTGCATTCAGAAGCTCGGTCTCCGTTCACAGCCTGCCCGAAACAATTTAGTGTCCTAGGCAAGATTTCAGCAGTTTCTGTTGCTTTCTTCCCCAGTTTTGTTGATTTTTTTCAATATTTTTTTTTTATGCTATTTTCACAGTTTTTGACCCTTTCTTTTAACACTTTTGTCATTTTTTTCAACACGTTGGTCGTTTTTCTATAATGTTTTTTTTTTTTTCGTGCTGTTTTCACAGTGTTTTGCTGCTTTTTTGCCATTTTTCTCAACACGTTGGTTGTTTTTCTACAATATTTTTTTTTCTTGCTATTTTCACGGTGTTTTGCCGTTTTTTTGCCATTTTTCTGCCATTTTTTTCAACACATTGGACGTTTTTCAGTGTTTTTTTGTGCTATTTTCATATTTTTTCTGCTTTTTTTTTTTTTCCATTTTTCTGCCATTTTTCTCAACACTTTTGTCATTTTTTAAAAATGTTTTTTTTGTGCTATTTTCACAGTGTTTTGACGCTTTTTTGCCACTTCCTTTTAACACTTTTGTCATTTTGTACCGACTCCCTGTCCATCACCGTATTGACTTTAAGATTCTTCTTCTCACCTTCAAAGCCCTCCATAATCTCGCTCCTCCATACGTCTCTGAACTCCTTCAGCCCTACGCTCCGATCCTCCTCTTCCTCACTGCAGAAGGAGTGGAAAGCACCACTCCTTCTGCCCGCCTGTCACAACGGGGTTGAGAGCCTTCAGCCATTCTGGTCCTCGCCTTTGGAACTCCCTCCCATTATCCATCCATACCATAGAGTCTCTACTAGGGTTGGGTACCGAAACGCCGGTGCCAATAGGGGACCGGTTCCGACCTAAACGGTAGTAACGAGACCGAATAAGAACGAAAATTTGGGTGCCTTATTTGGGTGCCTGACTTTCCACTCCACTCACCAGCAGGTAACGTTAGCCTAGCTTTAGCTAGCAGCTGGATTAAACAGGTTAAATGCTGACAGCTAACGTTAAACAGTGTAAAGTGTGACTGTATTTCAACAGTGTGCTCTGCAGCAGCAGATGACGACGTCGGAAAAACACAGACGGTGCGTTCACTGAAACTGGTAACCTACAGCCTTGTGGTGCATTCAGAGTTATTGTAAAATACCCTTTTCCCATCTGGTTGTTGTTTTTGTCATTTAACAGCAATTTACTGGTGAAATAAGTTATTGTTTATTATAAGTTATAGTTATTACATTACTATTAAATCATTTAATTTTGACCATATGGCCGTAGTAATAAACAAGTTGTTCTTAAATGTCGCCGACTGTTGTTTAGTACCCTTCTTTTTTTTCTTCTTTTTTTTTTAACTTTCTTAAAAAGTATCGGTTCAGGCACCGTTTAGGCACCGGCACCGTTTTAAAAGTACCGCTTTAGCACCGGTATCGGGAAAAAACCCAAACCATACCCAACCCTAGTCCCTACCCACCTTTAAAACCTCCCTCAAACCCACCTTTTCCAAAAGGCCTACCCCACAGGATACACTCCCCACCAAAATAATGGATAGATTCCTTTATTTTAATTTTTCAATCTCAATCTTTTAAATGTGTTCATTTTAATTTAATTATATTTGCCTTTTTAACTGTATTTTTGCTTGTTGAGTGCTATGAAAGGCGCCCATAAATAAAATGTATTATCATTATTATTATTATTTAATTATTTTTTATGTTTTTTTTATGCTATTTTCACAATTTTTGCTGCTTTTTTCAACAATTTAGTAATGACAGATTCACACATTTTTCTTTTGTTTACAGTAAATAAATAATTACAAATCTTAAAATCAAGTTCATAAAGTCACTTTCTTTGCATTCATTTGATTCCCAATCAAGATCCACTGGTAAAAAATTGCTTTCGATTGTTAATATGGACTTAATATCTGTTCTGAAATGCAAAATAATAGAATTTTAATCATGTGATAAAATATGCGATTAATCGTGATTAACTATAGAAATTCAGCGATTAATCGCGATTAAAAAAAAATTTATCGTTTGACAGCCCTAATTTAATTTACTTATATTTGTCTTTTTAACTGTATTTTTGCTCGTTGAGTGCTATGAAAGGCGCCCATAAATAATTCTTATTATTTATTTATTTTTTATGGGTTTTTTTGTGCTATTTTCACAATTTTTGCTGCTTTTTTCAACACTTTTGTCTTTTAGAAGTCTGGACCGCGTTTTCTGTTTTCAGTGATTCAGCAGAGTTTTTCTGAGAATCTGCTCCAGTGACTTTGCTGAGACTGCACCGTGGAATCAGACTTGATACTGCTGCTGATGTCTTGGCGTTAACTCCTCCATGTGTCAGTCCTGAGAGGATGTTCTGACCTTTGACCTCTGTGTGCGTGCAGATGCTGCTGCTCTCGCAGGATTACGGGAAACACCTGCTGGGAGTAGAGGACCTGCTCCAGAAACACGCGCTGGTGGAGGCTGACATCAGCATCCAGGCAGACCGCGTCCGCAACGTCAACCGCAACGCACAGAAGTTCGCCGACGACATGGAGGGTGAGACAGACAGACATGGAGACAGACAGACAGACAGACAGACAGAGATAGACAGAGAGACAGACAGACAGACATGGAGACAGACAGACAGACAGACAGAGAGACATGGAGACAGACAGACAGACATGGAGACAGACAGACAGACAGAGATAGACAGAGTAACAGACAGACATGCAGACAGATAGACAGACATGGAGACAGACAGAGAAACATGGAGACAGAGAGACAGACAGAGAGAAAGACAGACACACAGACAGAGACACACAGACACAGTTAGACAGACAGACACACAGTTAGACAGACAGACAGACACAGACAAACACACAGACAGACAGACAGACAGAGACAGACACACAGACAGACACACAGACAGACACACACACACACACACACACACACACACATACATACACACACACGCACACACACACATAAACACACAAACACACACACACACACACACAAACACACACACACACACACACAGACAGACAGACAGACAGACAGACAGATGGACAAACGGACAGAACATATTTTAGCTCATCATCTTTCTCTCTCTCTACTATTGTCTCTCATGACCTTTCCTCTTCCTCTTCCTCTTCCTCCCCCCCTCTTCCTCTTCCTCCCCCCTCTTCCTCTTCCTCAGGTTATAAACCATGTGATCCTCAGATCATCCGGGATCGGGTCGCCCACATGGACTTCTGCTACCAGGAGCTGAGTCAGCTGGCGGCCGAGCGCCGCGCTCGCCTCGAGGAGTCCCGCCGCCTCTGGAAGTTCTTCTGGGAAATGGCCGAAGAGGTTCAATATTATTCCTGTTATTATAATTATTGATACTTCACATTCATTCATTCATTCATTCAGCCTTTATTTAGACTGGAGAGATGAGTGAGGGTCATTTACAACGACATCGAGTCACAAAGACACAGAAAACATCACAGAAACGGAAGCAGCGCCATCAGAAGAACAACTTTCCCAAATGGACAAAAACTATTTGATAAACCAATCAGGCCAGCTGGGATGTAAAGTCATTACAAACTACAAGTTTGGAGGTTTGAAATCAGATT
>NC_050187.1:3924047-3929047 GCF_008315115.2 Sander lucioperca
GACTAAAACTACTTTTGAACGTTCACATGTTCCACCAAAACAAGTTCCTTCCTGAGACTATTTAGCAGAGGCACCGTGGCTCCGTCCGGAGATTAGCACCACCCAAGACGATTGTGATTGGCTACTGTTGTCTCTACATACTACTCTCTACTGTCGTCTCTCTACATACTACTCTCTACTGTCGTCTCTCTACATACTACTCTCTACTGTTGTCTCTCTACATACTACTCTCTACTGTCGTCTCTCTACATACTACTCTCTACTGTTGTCTCTACATACTACTCTCTACTGTTGTCTCTCTATATACTACTCTCTACTGTCGTCTCTCTACATACTACTCTCTACTGTTGTCTCTCTACATACTACTCTCTACTGTTGTCTCTACATACTACTCTCTACTGTTGTCTCTCTACATACTACTCTCTACTGTTGTCTCTCTACATACTACTCTCTACTGCTGTCTCTCTACATACTACTCTCTACTGTTGTCTCTCTACATACTACTCTCTACCGTTGTCTCTCTACATACTACTCTCTACTGTCGTCTCTCTACATACTACTCTCTACTGTCGTCTCTCTACATACTACTCTCTACCGTTGTCTCTCTACATGCTACTGAAATGAAGCTGCCTTCAAAAGAGATCTATAAACAATCTGACAGAAAACAATAACTGAAATGTTATTATTTCTGTTATAATTCTTTATATAATTTAGACTTTTTTTCTCCTTTGAACAATGATGATTTTTTCCTTTCTCCTTGGTGTGTGTGCAGGTCCAGAGCCGCCTGGCGGGCATCGAGGAGCGCTATAAGGAGGTGGTGGAGCTGACGCGGCTCAGGAAGCAGGCTCTGCAGGACGCTCTGGCACTCTACAAGATGCTGAGCGAAGCCAGCGCCTGCGAGGTGTGGATTGACGAGAAGGAGCAGTGGCTCAACAGCATGGACATCCCCGAGAAACTGGAGGACCTGGAGGTGGTCCAGCACCGGTGAGGACACAATACCAATCAATCCCATAAACCCCCTAGGAGGAGTTCAAAGAAATGACCTTAAAATACGTGAAAAACACATTCAAATCTAAATTGCTGACTTGTGATTGGGCGACGCAAAACGAAAATATGTCCTAAATGATGAGAGCAATTTATCTTTTGTTTAACGTTAGACTTTCTAAAGCAGAAAGTTTCAGTTTGTTTGTCATTTTGTGTAACTGGCTTTCTGTGTGTGTGTGTGTGTGTGTGTGTGTGTGTGTGTCTCTCTGTCTGTCTGTGTGTACGTCTGTGTGTACGTGTGTGTGTGTGTGTGTGTGTGTGTGTGTGTGTGCATGCGTGCGTGCAGCTTTGAGAGTTTGGAGCCGGAGATGAACAACCAGGCGTCTCGGGTTGCCGTGGTGAACCAGGTCGCCAGGCAGCTGATCCACAGCGGACATCCCAGCGAAAAGGAGATCAAAGCCCAGCAGGACAAACTCAACACCAGGTAATCTAACTGGGATTATCAGGTCATTAAGGAGTGTAACCTTAAGAGATTATACTGGAAAATAAAGTGGAATTATTGGGCTGCACAGTAGAGGGTGACACGGGAATCAGTTGTTGCTCCCATCCCATCCCGAGCCCATGAAAATACTCCCGTCATATCCCGATCCCGATCACTAGTTCCGCCCCTGCTCATATTGTTGCTGATGGCGTCCGTTTCCGTCCGTCTCCGTCCATCCAGGTGGAGTCAGTTCCGAGACCTGGTGGACCAGAAGAAAGACAGTCTGAGCTCGGCTCTGGGCGTCCAGAACTACCACTTGGAGTGCAACGAGACCAAGTCCTGGATCAAAGAGAAGACCAAGGTACCCACAGCCCTTTGTTTTTTATTCCACCACAGCAGAGGTTAGAGGTTACACCTCAAATATTTTCTTTTCCCCAAAGCGTTTTTGTTACTTTGACAGTATTTTTACAGCACCTCAACCTGCTTTATAATAAATAAAGACATGACAATCTCACTTTTTATAAACCAAAATGGGATAGCTGGATTCAAGTGACTTTTTAACCGTAATTAAACAGTTGTCTAACTCACCCCCCTCCCTTCTTTCCTGGCCTCCTGGTCCTGGTCTCAAGTCTCTGAGCTAGAGTCCAAGTCTCTGAACTAGAGTCCGAGTCTGAGCTAGAGTCTACGTCTCAAATCTTTAAGTCTTTTAGTCTTTAGTCTTTTTAGTTCAAGTCAAGTCTCTGAACAAGTCTTTATCTTTAGATGTGAGATGGTGTCAGACTTTAGTCTTTTCAAAGTCTTCTAGTGTATGGTAGGCATTAAGTGTGACTCAAGTCCGAGTCTCAAACTCGAGTCTCCATCTCTGCTGTCCTCCGTCAGGTGATCGAGTCGACCCAGGAGCTGGGGAACGACCTGGCCGGCGTCATGGCGCTGCAGAGGAAGCTGACGGGGATGGAGCGCGACCTCGCCGCCATCGAAGACAAGCTGGGCGACCTGGGCAAAGAGGCGGAGCGTTTGGCCTCCGAACACCCGGAACAGTCCGACGCCATCAAGGGACGTCTGGCTGAGATCACCGGCGTCTGGGACGAGATGAAGGTAGGAGACGATACGATCAGGAGCGCCTAAAATCAGTTTTAACGCTCAGAGAACCGACCTCATGCCTGTTTACATCATTTTAAAATAAAAACCATGAGCTAGCAGGGATGCACCGAATCCAGTATTCGGCTTAATATTGGGCTTTTTGACAGGGTTGGGTTTCTGCCGAACATTAGAATTTTTTCCACTGAACCGAACCCTACCCTTGCACTACGCGTGCTACGCTGGTCGACGTAATGACGGCGCCGTTGATTACGGGAAGGTGTTTACGTAGGTGGAGCGTTCAATGCAGTAGGCTGTGAGGAAGTGGAAATGGAACTGGTGAGCAGAAAAAGTGTAGTTTGGCAGTACTTTCAGTCAAAAGAAGGCCATTCAAGTCCAGCTACATGTTCAATTTACAATGCTGATTAGTCTGGTGGTGGCGAGGACCCTAAACTATACACAACATCACCGCTGTTACAACATCTGGTAGGAAACATCCGAAAGAATACGAGTTGTGCATGAAGGAATCTACAGACAGCAGCCAGAATGCAGCAACTTCAGGTACAGCAAAGGAAGGACAGTCACTGTTTACTTCATTAATGAGTTTACTGTGTTCATGGACTGAGGATGGGACGAGGATTCAGTATTCGGTTTCGGAATTCGGTATTCAGCCGAACCCCAAAAATCTGGAACAGCTAGAGCTACGACTGGGTAGCAAATTCAATACTTTTTAGGCAACGGGCTACTTGCCTCTAAAGTATCGAGTATGGAAAAATGCCTCCTCAGTTCAAGAAGAAGTAAATCTCATCAATAATACGCAGCATGCTTCTACCAAGATCTAATAATGTTTGTGATTGGCTGTCTAACGTTACATGTCATAGAGACAAGCAGGAAAAGCTGTACGTTCAGATATCTTGAGTTGACAGAGGGACCCCTTTTAAAACGGCCTCGGCAGTTTTTGTCTCGCCAAAATGTAGCCAAAATCTTTGGAGTGTTTTTGAACCCTCTTCCCAACAAGCTAGCATGAAATAGTCAGTGCCAATGGCTTCCTTCTGGACATAGATTTAGATTTTATAAATCAATATTGGATCCTTTAACCCTTGTGTTGTCTTACCGTCGACCAGCAACTTTTTGTTTTTTCTGGGTCAATTTTATTTAATTTTTTTTCAAATCTTGTCACTTTTCCGGATATTTTTGTTGATTTTTTTCCCAGATTTTTTGTCACTATTTCCAACGTTTTTGTCGATTTTTTTTTTTTTTTTTTTTTTTTTCAGCGATTTTTTTTTTGATATTTTTGTTGAATTTTTCCCCCCGCGTTTGTGAAGTTTTTTCCAACATTTTTGTCACTTTTTTTCAAATGCTATAAAATTAAATAAAACACCAAAATTCAATTGGGTGAACTGATCATTTATTTTACCTTTGAAGAGTAATGGTTGTATGGAACCATCCACGTTAGTTTCTTTGACAATTCGTTTGAAAGAAAACCCAAATTTCTGATATAGAAACTTTTAAAAAAAATGGGTCAAATTCGACCCGATGACGACATTTCCTACATCCAACCGCCTGTGTTTTTCTGTTTCTAGGACACCATGAAGAACCGGGAGGAGTCTCTGGGCGAGGCCAGCAAGCTGCAGCAGTTTCTGCGCGAGCTGGATGACTTCCAGTCGTGGCTGTCGCGCACACAGACGGCCATCGCCTCGGAGGACATGCCCAACACGCTGGCCGAGGCCGAGAAGCTGCTGACCCAGCACGAGAACATCAAGAACGAAATCCACAACTACGAAGAGGACTACCAGAAGATGCGGGACATGGGCGAGATGGTGACGCAGGGCCAGACGGACGCGCAGTACATGTTCTTGCGCCAGCGGCTGCAGGCGCTCGACACCGGCTGGAACGAGCTGCACAAGATGTGGGAGAACCGGCAGAACCTTCTGTCCCAGTCGCACGCCTACCAGCTGTTCCTCAGGGACACCAAGCAGGCCGAGGCCTTCCTCAACAACCAGGTAAACCTGCCATGTCTAGAGCTGTAACCATTGGTGGTTCTTGGGGGGGGCCAAGGGTGGCCAATGCCCCCGTAATATTAAGCCTTGACCCCCCCTCTGGCCCCCCTAACTGTGGCATATATTTTCATACATTTTTAACCCCACCTTTATCCCCAAAGAGGGGATATTACCACCATCACCCAACTCACCAGACTCCATGTAAATAAACAGTCATTTTATCATCGTAAAACACACTACATTCAAAGTCGACAGAAACAAAAGAAAACTTTCAAAAGCCGTCTTGGTTCATCTTTCCACTGTTCCAACAATCACCACTCTGGTTTGGTTGAAATTAACCCTTAATTCACCCATTTACCTGTGGAAATATGCTGGCTCTATACACGCTAAAAGTAGTGATTATTTACATGGAGTCTGGTGGGTTTGGTGATGGTGATTTCGGGGCTGTTTCATGTTAA
>NC_050187.1:3934047-3986547 GCF_008315115.2 Sander lucioperca
TTATAAAATCATGCCAACAATTATTATTTTATTGGCTTAGTATTCTATGTATAAAGGCTTTAGGCTGCCCTACACGTTATTGTAGGCCCGGTTTAATATAAAACTTCATTTTATACAATATATGTAGTAGGTGGTCCCTGCTCTATTTCTCTCAGTTCTCTGGCTTTAAAAAACGTTGAAGAACCCTGGTCTAGTTTGTAATGCACAGAAGCATTTCCTGTCCATGGATCAAACTTTAACCCTTGTGTTGTCTTCTGGGTCAAAATTTCAAATAAAAAAATAAATTTTGTGACGTTTTTGGTCACTTTTTTTCAAAGAATTTTTGTCACAAATTTCCGATGTTATTGTCGATTTTTCTGCACTTTTTATGTTTTATTCCAACTTTTTTTGTCACTTTTTCCAACGTTCTTTGATCATTTTTTTTTATTTTTCAAACGCTATAAAATTGAATAACACCCAAATTCAATGAAAGTAGTGAACTGATCATTTATTTTACTTGTAAAGAGTAATGGTTGTATGGAACCATCCACGTTATGTTTTTGGACAATTTGGTTGAAAGAAACCCAAATTTCTGATATAGAAACTTTTTGAAAATGGGTCAAATTTGACCCGAGGACAACAGGAGGGTTACACTTCCTGTAAAGCCTCTCAGTTTGACAGCAGAGTTTCTCTTCCACTAAGTTTCAGAGTGCAGCTGCCGAATACTGAAACCTAAAGGGGAACTATACTATTAAAGTATGTGTCACCAACAAAACACTAGACACTGAATGTGAAGGAGTTGGCTCAAGCTGAGTCCTTAAGTCCTTCTTTGTTTCCGAAGTACAGGCACAGTTCAAAAAGACGAATCCACATATTTCAATTGTACAGAGAGTATTTGGTGGCAGTAATCATTCCTTCTGTCCTAACATGACTGCACTGTAAAGGCCCTGACACACCAACCCGATGGCCGACGTTGGCAGAAAAGGCAGTCAGACTGATCAGTCGTCTCCCCGATGTCAAAGAAGTGCCTCAGAACACACCGAAGCGACGGCGACTTCAGCGTACGTTCTGCGCGTGCACGAGACGTAATACGTCTCCATAACAGCAGGTGGCGCTAATCTGTATTGTCGCCCAAAAAATGAAAACCGGAAATGTGGGTGTGGCTTCTGCAGCCGATAGTAATGGTGGCTTGTTCGTAATGTGATTTCATATTTTATAAAAATAGCTCACCGAAACGTGTTTGTGAAAACATTTTAAGCGAGAAATAGGCCGTGCAGTTGCTGAATCTGTCTTCATTTCAGATCAACAAAGGTCAGTTTAAAAGATTTTCATCAGATTTTGAGAGACTCTAGTCACGCTCATCCCGTTGCCATTTCCGGGTTAGTGCTCCACCAATCAGATTAGTCATTGAATCCGACTGCCCGCCCTCCGACCCAGCAAGTCAGGTCGGCCAAAATGAAGGCGGACGGCTCCTCTGACGGACGACGGCACAGAACACACCGAACAGACTCGAGTCACCGACCTCGCCAGGCTGTCCGACGGCCGATTATTGGGTTGGTGTGTCAGCACCTTAAAAGATGGAGGATTACAACTTTCAGTGGACGGAAAACGCAGGGATGGAGTGGGACCAAAAAATCTACCGGGAAATTTCGTAGACCACCGGCCCTCGGGGTGGTCTGGTGAAAGAATGAACACACAGCACAGCAACACGATCTACACTAGCCCAATGCAAGTAGCGCATTGGAACTGACTGCCAAACTAACTTATGCCATAGCTGGCCAAATTGAGAATAGGAAAGCCACTGCCCTACCTTACAGGTTCCAGGCAAGGCAAGTGGAGGGTCCTAGTTTTGAACTGATTAGATGTAATGTTTTCATAACCCAATGTGTACTTCTAGCTTTGGTTGCTCAAGACAGTAGGCTACAGGGCTATGCCATTTGGGGAGGGGCCGCTCACTGATCCCCCTATATTTATGAAAACCCTAGACATGGTTGGGACCTGCACTTCGTCAGTGCTTTCTGATTAGCCTGTGTTTGTATTGAAATAAGAGGCTGCTGTGGCCTACCGTACGGGTTGAGCAGAGGCTGCACAGTTTGACCAGCGGGCAATGGCCCTCGAAACACTACTGGCCCACCGGGAAAAGTCCTGACTCTCCCGATTGCCACTCCGCTACTGGGAAAGCGCCAAACCCACCAAACTTCAGGGCTGTTTCATGTTCTGGACCAATTTAAAAGATTGTTGTTCCCATCAGTCACTAAAGCCCTTTTACACACCAACCAGACGGCCGACCTTCGGCAGAAAAGGCAGTCAGACTGATCAGTCTCCCCGAGTTGGTCAAAAAAGTGCCTCAGAACACACCGAAGCTACGGCGACTTCAGCGTACGTTCTGCACGTGCGCGAGACGTAATGCGTCTCCATAACAGCAGGTGACGCTAATCTGTATTGTCGCCCAAAAAAAGACAACCGGCAGCTGATTGGACGAACGCATCACGTGGGTCTGGCTGCTGCTTCCGGATTTCAAAGTCAGACCATAATGGCGGCTCTTTCGGAATATAGTTAAAATAAAATAGTTCA
This sequence comes from Sander lucioperca, assembly GCF_008315115.2. Taxonomy (NCBI): domain Eukaryota; kingdom Metazoa; phylum Chordata; class Actinopteri; order Perciformes; family Percidae; genus Sander; species Sander lucioperca. The sequence continues at coordinate 3,936,601 of NC_050187.1, forward strand.
CCGAAACGTGTTTCTGAAAACATTTTAAGAGAGAAATAGGCCGTGCAGTTGCTGAATCTGTCTTCATTTCAGATCAACAAAGGTCAGTTTAAAAGATTTTCGTCAGATTTTGAGAGGTGTTCATCACGCTCATCTCTCTCATCATTTCCGGGTTAGCACTCCACCAATCAGATTGGTCACTGAGTCCGACTGCCCGCTGGACGATTCAACAAGTCAAATCGGCCCAAATGAAGGCCGACGGCCCCTCGGATGGACAACAGCACAGAACACACCGAACAGACTCGAGTCACCGACCTCGCCAGACTGTCCCACGGCCGATTATAGGGTTGCTGTGTCTGCCATAGACACAGAAGCGTTTAAATATAGGGTCTAGGTTGAAAAAACCCAAAGTTCCCCTTTAAGCTCCAAAACAACAAGCTTCCCATAATTACTCTAAGGTGTTAAAACCCTGAGATCATTATTTTATTCAACCTAGGCACATAACTGTGTTCCTAAATTGATATTTTTTTTTATATTGAGGCACAATTATCGGTCACATTTTGAATGGATTTGTCTGCTGTTTGACCAATAAAAGTTTAAATTAATCAGTGTTCATTCTTGTGATCCTAAGCTCTTAAGGGGAACCTCTTCAATAATTTTTCTATTTGTACAGTCATTAATGGAGAGGGAGTCCAACCACTGCTGCGTACACACACACACACACACACACACACACACACACACACACACACACACACACACACACACACACACACACACAGCAGTTATGTAATCTTTCGTTTGATGTGTTATGAACTCACACTGAGCTGAGACTGAGAAATGTTCTGTGTGTGTGTGTGTGTGTGTGTGTGTGTGTGTGTGTGTGTGTGTGTGTGTGTGAGATGAAGTGTTAGAGATAAATCATTAGCAGAGTGTTTGATCTGTACAGTGAGAGAAAGGATTCCTCCTCCTCTTCCTCTCTGCTCTCATTTAAATCCAGACTCCGCCTGTTTTGTGTGTGTGTGTGTGTGTGTGTGTGTGTGTGTGTGTGTGTGTGTGTGTGTGTGTTTCCCTCTGTGAAGCCTCTTCAGTCTGTTATTTCACCATCTGGCTGCTGAAGGAAGATCATCTCTTTGATTCTTGTGATTTTTATCTTAGACCTTTTTTTCATTTTTCATATCCGTAAAATATTTTTGGACGCAACGCAATAATATCGAGAAGAAGACGAGACGAGGCCTCTGAAGCATCTTTTGTAAAAGCTGTTGTGTCTCCTTATTCGTTTTTTTATGTGGGGGACCAAACATGTGACTCTTCGCTAATAATTTTTTTTAATTCATTTTTAGTTTTTATTTAATGTTTTATTTAGTATTTCATTGATTTCATTTGTTGTTTTTTTTTACTATCATACTTTTGTGTATCTTATGTTATTTTAATTACATGTTTTGAAGTCCTTATCTCTGTGTCTTTTTACGAACATATTGCTTCTCCCTGTCTCACCTGTAACCTGTCCTCCTGCAGATCCTGGAGAGCCAGGTGGAGGTGCGTCAGAAGGAGGTGGAGGAGCTGCAGGGCCAGTCGCAGGCGCTCAGTCAGGAGGGGAAAGGCTCCGATGAGACGGACGGCCAGAGGATCAGCGTGGAGAAGAAGTTCCAGTCGCTGCAGGCGCCGCTGAAGAAGAGACGGGACATTCTCATGGCGTCCCGCGAGATCCACCAGTTCAACCGGGACGTGGAGGACGAGATCGTAAGTAGACCAGAAGACGCTTAACTAGAGATGTTCCGATACTCCGATACTGCCTAAAACGCTGGTATCTGTATCAGGAAGTACTGGAGTTAATGTCTGATACCACATAATAAAGTTCTTAAGAAAATCTACGTTAAAGTAGTTTATTTATGTTTTTTTCCCGTTATAACTGACTGTCAAACTGCAGAATAAAAGAAAGTTCTGGGGCATTCATGTTTCACAAAGAGTTTAACCTGAGCCAGACGGACAACAAAGATAGAAATAATATCACATCCATACAAAGATAGTAGTATACAGCTGTTATACATCATATCATCATACAGAGATAGTAGTATACAGCTGTTATACATCATATCATCATACAGAGATAGTAGTATACAGCTGTTATACATCATATCATCATACAGAGATAGTAGTATACAGCTGTTATACATCATATCATCATACAGAGATAGTAGTATACAGCTGTTATACATCATATCATCATACAGAGATAGTAGTATACAGCTGTTATACATCATATCATCATACAGAGATCGTAGTATACAGCTGTTATACATCATATCATCATACAGAGATCGTAGTATACAGCTGTTATACATCATATCATCATATCACATAATAAAATATATGACACACTGGTATCGGCTATGGCCATCTCTGCATTTAACCCCTCTGGTGCAGGAAGCCAATACGCGATTACATTGTTTTTGTGATTGTTAGGTGCCGAAATTGTGATCAAAATCCGATGAATTGCACATCCGTGGTATTAATAGCAGTAATAATGTGAGCTTGTTTGGGTGCAGCTCTGGGTGGAGGAGAGGATGGCTCTGGCCACATCGACCGACCACGGACACAACCTGCAGACTGTCCAGCTGCTCATCAAGAAGAACCAGGTACACACACAGAGACACACACACACACACACACACACACACACACACACACACACACTCACTCACTCACACACGAAAACACACACACACACACACACACACACACACACACACACACACACTCACTCACTCACTCACTCACTCACGAAAACACACACACACACACACACACACACTCACTCACTCACTCACTCACTCACTCACGAAAACACACACACATACAGAGACACACACACACACACAGACACAAACAGACACACACTCACTCACTCACACACGGAAACACACAGACACACACACACACACACACACAGAGACACACACAGACACACACACACAAAGACACACACTTACCTACTTTATGTGTTCAACCTTTAACCATAATCCTGATTTTGTTAATAGAATAAGCTACGGACAAATGAGTGAAAAATAAAAAAATATACCTTTATTTATTTATTTATTTATATATATATATATATATATATATATATATATATAATTTTTTTTTATTATTATTTATTTATATATATATATATTTTTTCCTTTTCCTGAAATATAATAACTTTTTCAAGACCTACTTTTTTTAAATAGGTCTTTAGATGACCTCTCCGTACTTTATTTTGTGGTTCTAACTGTACTTATTTGTCATACTGTATGTACCTCATTGTATGTTTTATGTAAAGCACTTTGGGATTCTTTATCTGTGAAAAGCGTTTTACTTATATACACGCTTACCTGTTTACTTACTTATTTACTTACTTATGTACTTACTTATGTACTTATGTACTTACTTATTTACTTACTTATGTACTTATGTACTTACTTACTTATGTACTTACTAACATATTTACAAACTTACTTATTTACTTACGTACTTATTTACTTGTTTACTTACTTATGTACTTACTAACTTATTTACATACCTACTTACTTATTTACTTACTTATGTACTTACTAATGTATTTACATACTTACTTACGTACTTACCTACTTACTTCTTTACTTACTTGTTTTCTTACTTACGTACTTACCTACTTACTTGTTTACTTACTTGTTTACCTACTTGTTATCTTATGTACTTACTTACATACTTACTTACTAACTTACGTACTCACTTACTTACTTTGACCCACTCAGACTCTGCAAAAGGAGATCCAGGGCCATCAGCCGCGCTACGACGACATCTTCGAGCGCAGCCAGCACGTCCTGCGGGAGGACAGCCCGACGGCCGAGCTGATCCGCCAGCGGCTCGCCGGGCTCACGGCGCTGTGGGAACAGATCAGGAAGGAGACGGAGAAGCGTCACACCCGCCTCAGCGAGGCCCACGAGGCCCAGCAGTACTACTTCGACGCCGCCGAGGCCGAGGCCTGGATGAGCGAACAGGAGCTCTACATGATGTTAGAGGAGAAGGCCAAGGTGAGGCAGACGTAACAAAGGGTTGAAAACATGGGCGATTTCACACCCTTTTTAGGGGGGCTCAAACTTGTGTGTTATGGCGTTTTTCCACCACATGGTACCTGCTCGACTCGCCTCGACTCTACTCGCCTTTTTTGGTTTTCCATTATTTAAAAAAGTCCCTGGTACCTGCTAACAGGTACTTTATTTAGTCTCACCTCTGTCGAGGTTCCCAGCAACCCAGCGAGCTGAGGCGATACCAAAAGATGACGTGAAAGCCTGCAGACTACTGATTTGTCGGAGAGAATCGTCACTAATCACTGCGTCGTCATTGCTATAGCGACAGACGGGGGTGTCCTGAACAAACTCGTCATTTTTAAACAGTTTAGCCAGCTGTGTTTTTTTTGCTGCCTCCAGCTTCTTCTGAAACTAAATGTGTCTTCTGGCAAACAGCCACATGAGGAGAATCAGAAAAACACACACCTTCCATGTTCTGTGTGTGTGTGTGTGTGTGTCGTGTTAGGTCGCGGCAGTTTCCTGCGGCGTCGCTATGACGACGAGCCATGCTCGCCTCACGCATGAGGCGGTACTGAATTATTTAAATTATTAGTTTAACACTTTTGCAAAGCACTGTATCCGTGTCTCCATCCTCCCCAGCTCCACCCTAAAATCACCACGTCCGGTTTAAAAAAAACAAGGGTGACATCACTGCTGCTACATCCGTTATTTGATCCGTCGATGGTAACGACCAGAGACAGTGAAAGAAATGGACGCCATAGACTTGGACGGAGACCAGTGAAGTCACTTTCCCGGTGATGGCTGAGCGTTACTGAGCAGCCTCCAACTGAGCTTGAAGACGTAGATGTGACGTGAGCAACCTGTCTGAAAGTTGGAAGTCTTCTGGTAGCTGTGCCAAGAGAAATCTGTTCGTGGATAAATGTTCCTTCATATGAATTCACTCGCTACATACCGAAGTATTTCCAGTCCATCAAAACATTGCTGAAATATTTTGTTCCGATGCTTTCATGGACTCTCTATGGGCTTCTCCCTTGACTGTATGATGCCTCCACCCCCACCCCCCCACCCCGATTGCCTGAGAGCTTCTCCTGTACTATACGGTAATTCCTCTACTATGAGACAGTAAGTCTCGTGGTTATGACCCAATCGTTAGCCTATTTTTATAAAAACGTCTGCTACGGAGCCATAACGTGAGGTACAAGGTAATGGAGCCTTTTATACATTGTCGTGTTTCTTTAGAAATAAACAACGGACAAATAGAGTCTTTAAACTCTTCAGATGTAAAGTTATTCTCTGTCAAAGTGACGTCAAAATGAATGGCAGTCAATGGGATGCTAACGGGAGGTGATGGCTTGTTAGCATCAGAATCTCCCCATAGGAGGTACGCTTTGTGGAGGCTCGCTTACCCCCTGGGTAACAACGTGACCTCTCCTCTGGCTCCGCCCTCTGGACTTTCTTTTCTTTGCGTTAGATTATACAAAATAAAATTTCACACATCAGATAAAAAAGTAATAGTCGTCACAGCGTTGGATTCAGGATCTCTGCCCTGTGGCTCGAGCACTTCCTGTTTCTTGGTTTTAGTTTTACTTCACCTGCCAGTTCCTCAGTTCGGAGCCCTTCTATCAGTTTGGTTGGTGTTGGTGTCAGACTGTCTGCTGCTTCTGCCGGTCAGTACACATTCAATAGTCTGATTTAAAAACTCTGATAACTGAGAGAAGAGATTGTCACTCTGAATGCCTGAGATGGTTTCGGTTCCATTGGGTTATAATTTGATCAGAGAGGTTTTTAGTCTGGGTGGAACCATTGTAGTGGTCGGCTCACCCTTTTAGCTCTGAACGTTTTTCAGAAAGTTACACTATTTGCTAAGATACCGTTTTACTGCAGTAAATGTTGAGGTTTAACCGGTAAAGTTGATGAGTTAAGTTAGTTTCAAGATTTAAGTTGACAAGAAAATAACAAGAACAAATCTGTGTGTGTGTGTGTGTGTGTGTGTGTGTGTGTGTGTGTCTCTCAGGACGAGCAGAGTTCGGTGGCCATGCTGAAGAAGCATCAGATCCTGGAGCAGGCGGTGGAGGATTACGCTGACACCGTCCACCAGCTGTCCAGCACCAGCCGGGGCCTGGTGGCCGCCGAACACCCTGACAGGTGAGGGGGAGAGGGTAGAGTTTAGATTCTCTGCCCGAGCCCGAACCGGACCCGGCCGATATTTTACGCCGCTATGATCGGGCCGGGCCCTGGTTCAAGCATTTGTGTTTTTTTAATCATGACTTTATTAGCCTTATTCGTGAGGAGCAAGCTCTGCCTCTCCAGGTTCTCCCGTAGCTCTGGGTGGACGTCCTGACCTGACTTGAGTGCGAGGTAAACTGGGCTACATCGTCTCCCCCCTCTGCAGCACGGCCAATTAGGTGATGGAGACCAGAAAGTCTCCTCTATGGTTCCAGGTCTTTGATTATGTTGCTGCCTTGATCTGTTCCCCTCACTATTCGGCTGAGGGAGCTTATAGGGTCGAGGTTTTTTTTTACGTTTCTTCATTCGGATCCATTTGCGATCCGTTCTGAATAAACAAACAGTGCAGTTTACATGCTTCGTCCTTGTTGCATTATTCAATAAGATAATTCTAAACAGATTTCTGTAGTTCTGAACATCAGTTAAAACTGTGCAATAGTTTCATTTATTTATGACATTAGGCCTTTTATGGAAGTGCAACATACTCCTTTTTATTGTATTCTATTTATTCATGTGTGTATGTAGTATGTGTTAGATAAATAGTGCTGTAGATGTCTGGTTCAATGTTTGTGTTGTGGTTATGTGTCATAACGGTGTCTAACTGCGTGTCAATCACTGCTCATGCACACGCATTCATTCTCCCTTGTGGGGGGAGGGGCTTAGGAGATGGTTTTGGGCTTTAGCAGAAAGGGGGGAGGGACTGAGAGGTTGTCGATGTTCCAGAAGTCCTGGATCTTCACAATCCTACCTACAGCACCTTTAAGAGCACAGAGATGAATACAGGTTTTAGGACATGCATAATAAATCACAACACCACTTAATAACACAATAACAACATGGTAGACAGTGTGAAGAAAGACAGCCCACGTCGTTTAAATAACAAATGCACCTGCGCCCATGGGCGTGCTGGTCTTACAGGGAGGTGTGTTCAGGTGCATTCTGGGCGTGCTGGTCTTACAGGGAGGTGTGTTCAGGTGCATTCTGGGAGTATTGCTATCTTGAGGCAGCGGGAAGTGATTGACCAACAAAAACCTGGTCTAAAGTCAATAACGCAGCATTTCATTGTTATTTTAACAGCAAATTAGTAAAATCATCATACGGAAACCATACTGTTGAGCTCTATTGAAGGGAGAAAGAGGGAAAAACAGAACTAAACTAAAGCTAATCCCTGAGTTTCTGTCCTGGTTCTGCAGCGAGCGTATCGGTATGCGTCAGTCCCAGGTGGATAAGCTGTACGCCGGGCTGAAGGACTTGTCGGAGGAGCGTCGGGGGAAGCTGGACGAGCGTCTGCGTCTCTTCCAGCTGAACCGCGAGGTGGACGACCTGGAGCAGTGGATCGCTGAGAGGGAGGTGGTGGCCGGGTCCCACGAGCTGGGACAGGACTACGAGCACGTCACCGTGAGTACAACACAGGGCTGCACAATACATCGCGTTTACTTATTATAAAAGTAGTTTTTAAAATCTGTAATTCTACTTTTAATTAAGTATTTTTTCTTTAAAGTATTGTACTAAAACCTCTCCACTACTGAGTAAAAAAAAAAAAGTAAATAAAAGGGTCTCTAACAAAGCACAATGTGGCTTTGTGCCCCTTATCAAATCACAAAAGCCTGTGATTTATAATGTGATTTTAAGTATAAATAAGATATTAAATAAGTATAAATGTAGAAGTGTACATCTTCAAGTAACTTTTACTTTGATAGATTTTTATACCGGTAATTTGATTGTACTTTGATTGTTTTAGTCAATTTTATAGAATTTGAAGAAAAAACAATTGATAAAAGAAAGTTGAAAAAAAAAAAAAAAAAAAGTCAAAAATGTTTAAAAAAAAAAGTGACAAAAATATTTAAAAAAGTGACAAAAATATTTAAAAAAGTGACAAAAATGTTAAGAAAAGTGACAAAAATTACAGATGTACAAAAAAAGCTTTCAATATTTCAAAAGGCTCAAAAAGTCAACAAACGTTTAAAAAAGTGACAAAAATGTTAAAACAGTGACAAAAATTTCAGAAAAAAAGTGACAAAAATATTAACAAAAAACGTGACAAATGTACAAAAAAAAAAAGCTTTCAATATTTCAAAAGGCTCAAAAAGTCGACAAACATTGAAAAAAGTGACAAAAACATTGGTGGGAAAGCCACAAAAGTGTCGAAAAAGACGTCCAAAATGTCTTTTAAAATGTTGACTCAGAAAAAGAAAAAGTTGCAGTTTGACGGGAAGACAGCCCGAGGGTTAATCTCTACTACCGTGTTTCTGCAGATGCTGCAGGAGCGTTTCCGAGAGTTCGCCCGCGACACGGGGACCATCGGCCAGGAGCGCGTGGACACGGTGAACCGGCAGGCGGACGAGTTGATCAACGGCGGCCACGCCGACGCCGCCACCGTCGCCGAGTGGAAGGACGGCCTGAACGAGGCGTGGGCCGACCTGCTGGAGCTCATCGACACGCGCACGCAGATCCTCGCCGCCTCCTACGAGCTGCACAAGTTCTACCACGACGCCAAGGAGATCCTCAACCGCATCCTGGACAAACACAAGAAGCTGCCGGAGGAGCTCGGCCGCGACCAGAACACGGTGGAGACGCTGCAGAGGATGCACACGACCTTCCAACACGACATCCAGGCGCTGGGAACGCAGGTACTAACACTGGGCGCTGGGAACACTGGTACTAAAATGTTCAATGCCTTATCGCGCTGATGTGACCGAGCCAGACCCGAAAATCTGTTCTAAATATCTGTCCAAACCCGTCGGGTACCGTCGAGTCCCGACGGGCAAGGCCGGGTATCCATCCTCTACTGGGAACACAGGTACAGGGGAAGTACAAGAAGTTAAAATTAAAACTCATTCCCCTCGTTTTTAGGAATTTCTCGAATAAAACATAACAGCTTTTGAATGTTGGATGATGTGAAAATTGTACCTGAATGTCAGACTGTTCGGGAAGTTCTCAGCGTGGGGCTTTCAGCTTTGTGACGCTGGAGCTTTTCACGTGATTCGCCTTCGCTTCTGACACCGATGTTTAAGGGTCCTATCTCGCACCCGGCGCAGCGCGAAGCCTGACGCAAGTGTCTTTGCTAGTTTAAGACCGACGCAGTTGTCAATTTCCCGTCCAGCGCCCACGTCATTTAAATTGCAAATGCACAGCACACACACTATGCTTGTTACACACACAGGGACGCACAGCAGCACACACACATGCAGAAGATTACTAATAAAAATATTACGGTGTAAATCCTCCATAACAGCAATGCTCCAAGGTCCAAACGCGCCTGGCTTTTAAAGGGAATGGGAGATGACACTCTTATTGGCTTATTGCATTTTACGCCCAAAACACACCTCTGATTAATGAAGACACTAAGTACAACCCTTTAGAACCATGCACCCGGCACACGGACCCTTTTTTCTGCCGTCAAACTAGCAAAAGTGAATTTGGACAAGCCCTAAACACACCTGCGCCATGCACTTCACGCCGTGCGCTTAGATCGTTAAAATAGGGCCCTGAATGTGTTTGTAACCAACCTGAACGTCTTCCTCCTCCTCCTCTTCTTTCTCTTTGCTCTCAGGTGCGGCAGCTTCAGGAAGACGCGATCCGTCTGCAGTCGGCCTACGCCGGAGATAAAGCTGACGACATTCAGAAGAGAGAAGGAGAGGTGAGCTTTAAGTCTCAGGCGACCGTGAAACAGAAACCACGTCACGACTCGGCTCAGTTTACTTCAGCATTCAGTCAGTAAATCTGAGTCTCAGTAAAAACATCCCTAATTTATCCATCTATCATTGTCAGTATTTGTCTTCCATGTAAACATAGAACAACCTCTTTCTCTTACTGGTTGAACTGAAAGTGAACTGGACTGATGTTGATTTAATGAAGTCACTGTGAACGACTGCATGCTGCTCTGCTGCTGCACTAACTCCGCACCGTTCCTCCGCCCTGACAAATTAAACTAAAACCATTATAGGTGGTCAGATTCCCAGAGAGAAGAATCTCAAATACAGGCTTTTTCCTAACTCAGAATTAGGGTTGGGTATCATTTGGTTTTTTTCCAATACCAGTGCTAAATACTTTTAACTCTTGTGTTGTCCTCGGGTCAAATTTGACCCGTTTTCAAAGTTTTTTTATATCAGAAATATGGGTTTCTTTCATCCAAATTGCCCAAAAGTAACATGGATGCATGGATGTACGTACGTTGTATGGAAGCCATAAAACATTCTTCGCAGGTAAAATGAATGATTAATTCCATTGAATGTTGGGTGTTTTATTACATTTTATACCAGTTAAAAAAAAAAAGAAATGGTTTCACTAAACTTTGACATAAACTGTGATTCACTCAACATCCTCTGATCTTTTTTAAACAAAAAATGAAGGTATAAAGTCATCTAAATTAGGTTCATTGACCGTGAATTTTAAAAAAGCGTTTTTAAAAGTGTCAAAAGCGCCAACAAAAGTTCATTTTCAATTTTGACCCAGAAGGACAACAAGTTCAAGGTCTACGGGAAGACAACACAAGGGTTAAAACGGTGCCAGTGCCTGAACCGAAATATATATAATATATTTATAATGTATATAATATAAAATATAAAAAAGGAGCACAAAACGACAGTTGGCGACATTAAAGAACGGCTCGTTTTTTGCTAAGGCCATATGGTCAAAATTAAATGATTTGATTAATAATGTAATAATAATAACTTATAACAATGACTTATTTCACCAGTAAATTGCTGGTAAATGACAAAAACAAAAACCAGATGGGAAAAGGGTATTTTACAATAACTTTGAATGCACCACGAGGCTGGCGAGTTTCAAGAGATCTGTGTTGTTTTTCCGACAACAGCAGCTGCAGTCAGACTGTTACGTCCCGCTGTTGGATCCTCTACAGGGAATTACAGTCACGCTTTACACCTCTTAACGTTAGCTGTCAGCATTTTAACCCTTGGGTTTAATCCAGCTAGTAGCTAACGGTAACGTAGCGTCCCGTGCAGCCATGCTTCTGAAAAAAAAAAGTCAGGCACCGAAATGAGGCGCCGAAATTTTCGTTCTTATTCGGTCTCGTTAGTACCGTTTACGTTGGAACCGGTGCTCTATTAGCACCGCGTTTCGGTACTCAACCCTACTCAGAATAGGCCTTTGAGTGGGGGGGGCTACGCACGTCAGTAAGCATGATTGGTTAGCGTACAGTAAAGGCAATAAATGTGACAACTTTGAAAGGATTAAAATGCCAAACATGCTCTGGTTTCAGCTTCTAAAAAAGGCTTTGCTGCGTTTTCCTATTCATAAAATATGAAATATATCGTTGTAAACTAGAATCTCTTTGGGTTTTGGACATTTGAAAGCATCTTGGGAACTTGTGATGGACATTTTTCATCATTTTCTAATTAAGGAATCAATGGATCGTAGAAAATAAAAGGCAGATTCATCATTAGTTGTTGGCTGCAGCCTTAAATCACACATGTGTGACTCACATCTTTTTGGTCTGGATTAAAAAAATTAAAAAATGCGCCAGTGCGTATGCTCGGTCCGCTTGCAGTAAAGACAGAGTCTGTGTCCATAGAAATTTATATGCATTTGCCTGTTCTTTCTGACAATTAAATGAACAAAGCTGGCTATTATGCTTGAGTAAGTGAAACCCCAAATCAACGAAACTGCTTAAAATAACAATATTAATATGTAAATATCAGCGTTAAAATCCCTGGGAGAGTCGGACACAGCCATACTCTGGACGGGAAAAGTGAGATCAGCGCTCATTATTAAAGTTTATATTCTGCTTGTTCAACGGCTGTTTTTAAAATGTTCTTAAACACAATTGAAGAGGATTTTAATTGATATTTTTTTCCCTCAATTCTTATTATTTTTGCACTGATTTTCCTTTGGTATGGCACCAAAAGTTTCCCTATGCGGGAAAAATCCCTGGAATAAGACAAATGATAGGCCGAATCACTGTGGTGATTTCAGGGCTGTTTCATGTTAAACTTAAAGGATCTTACTCTTTAACTAAAAGGTCTATCTCTGTAGGGATCCTTTCATAATGTTGTCAGACACTTAGAATAATAATCTGAGTCTGTCAGCGGCAACAACAGAACTTTTAGTGGACAGAAATTCGCGATGCACATTTGCCCCGTAGGTTTACCTACACATTCTCAATCCCATCGCGTAAAATATGGACGCTTGGTCCAGGTGCCTTTGGCGTTGTTATTGACGCTAAAAGTCTCCTTTAGCGTCAGATCTAAACGCGCTTGGTCGGGACTATTGGCGTCACTTTTGACAAAGTTAGGTTAAGGAAAAGGTCATGGGTGGACTTACGTTTACATGACACACGGGACAAGAACGGGACGGTTGGGTTTAGGTAAAGAAGAACGGGATAGTTGGGTTTAGTTAAAGAAGGACGGGACAGTTGGGTTTAGGTAAAGAAGAACGGGACAGTTGGGTTTAGGAAAAGAAGAACGGGACGGTTGGGTTTAGGTAAAGAAGAACGGGACAGTTGGGTTTAGGAAAAGAAGAACGGAACGGTTGGGTTTAGGTAAAGAAGAACGGGACAGTTGGGTTTAGGTAAAGATGGACGGGAGAGTTGGGTTTAGGTAAAGAAGGACGGGACAGTTGAGTTTAGGTAAAGAAGGATGGGACGGTTGGGTTTAGGAAAAGAAGAACGGGACGGTTGGGTTTAGGTAAAGAAGAACGGGACAGTTGGGTTTAGGTAAAGAAGAACGGGATAGTTGGGTTTAGGTAAAGAAGGACGGGACAGTTGAGTTTAGGTAAAGAAGGACGGGATAGTTGGGTTTAGGTAAAGAAGGATGGGACGGTTGGGTTTAGGAAAAGAAGAACGGGACAGTTGGGTTTAGTTAAAGAAGAACGGGACGGTTGGGTTTAGGTAAAGAAGAACGGGACGGTTGGGTTTAGGTAAAGAAGAACGGGACGGTTGGGTTTAGGTAAAGAAGAATGGGACGGTTGGGTTTAGGTAAAGAAGAACGGGACGGTTGGGTTTAGGTAAAGAAGAACGGGACGGTTGGGTTTAGGTAAAGAAGAACAAGACAGTTGGGTTTTTGCGTCGTATCTGACAGCCACTGCCCAAACGTCCGTATTTTATGAGTTCGGAGTGAGAACAGGTTGGGGGTACATTGCAGCCCGGTCTGTGGCTGCTGGTTACAGCGTTCACGCTTAATACCGGACCAGTTTCAGAGATTGTTGTTCCTATCAGTCACTTACACACAAAAACATAGGAACATAGTGTCCAGGTTGAAAAAAACCGAAATGACGCTTTTAATCAGATCTCGAATCATAAATGTAATGAAAAGGGGAAATCAGTGGCGATACCCAGCCCTACTTCAGAGTGTTGATGATGATACCACACTGAGTGTTTTTTTGTGTTTTTGTGACCATTCCCTGTATGTCCGTTTCCCTGCATATCCTCCCTGTCCCGCCCAGAAGAGAAAGGGAGAGGTGAGACTCCGTTTACCCACAAACATTGGCTTTGCATCAGTCTTCATTTTGGCTGCAGTTTTTTTATTTTTTAATATATATATATATATATTTTTTTGGACTAAAATGTTGATGAAGTTTAGTGACATTTTAGTTTGTTTTCATGCAGTTTAGCTCTGGCCGAGTCTTGTGTCGCAGACCGGAGGCCTGTACTACGAATCAAGATCAACATGCCCTGGATTTATTACCTGGCTTCACCTAACCTAACAACCGCGGTCCCACATAAGCTGTGTCACGACGGTGGTCAACAACTAGTTAAATCAACCCAGGGTTTCCCAATCCAGCGCGTTCACATATGAGAGGCAGTGTTGGCACAGCACGACCAATCGCAAACGTCTACCAGAGCCGCATATTTTACATAAGAAGAGCAAACTATAATTCCTCATAAATATGAAGAACACAGACACGGTTTTACAGGCAAAACGCAGGAAGGAAAGCTGAGAAAAAAATAGCCGACGCTGAAAATGCGTAAATCACAACTCTTATCAATATCACTTCCCCATCAGTCAGGACCAAGATCTGACCATAATTACACTTGTCCTTTCCATAAACTGTCGTTGCTTTAGCCTATTTTATTATCAGTTGCAACCCCAGCAGTGGTAAGTGATCGTGAGAGCAAATAAAAATATAAAAACATAATTCAAACCGATGTGTGGCTTTGGCAACACACGGCTCAAAAAGCCGACATATAGCCTATACGTAATTCCCTCCGCTCAAAATCTATATCTTTCATAAAAATACCCATCGGGGAATGTTAACGGGGTTGTCGGTCTCTAAATGTTTTAACTTTTCTGAGTGCACCTTTCTCTCTTCGCGCACCAAGCTCCACCGGAGTATTGATTGGTCAGTAGGCGGTGCTTTAAAGCCCCAGACACACCAACCAGACGGCTGACCGTCGGCAGAAAAGGCAGTTGGACTGATCCGTCTCCCCAAATTGGTCAAAAAAGTGCCTCGGAGCACACCGAAGAGACGAGACGTAATACGTCTCCATAACAGCAGGCGGCGCTAATCTGTATTGTCGCCCAAAAATGAAAACCGGCAGCTGATTGGACGAACGCGTCACGTGGGTCTGGTTTCTCCGGAAATTCACAGCCAGACTGTCATGGCGACTCGTTCAGAATACGATCTCATATTGGACTAAAATAGTTCACCGAAACGTGTTTCTGAAAACATTTTAAGAGAGAAATAGGCCGTGCAGTTGCTGAATCTGTCTTCATTTCAGATCGACAAAGGTCAGTTTAAAAGATTTTCGTCAGATTTTGAGAGACTCTAGTCACGCTCATCCCGCTCCCCGTTTCCTGGTTAGCTCTCCACCAATCAGATGGGTCATTTGAGTCTGACTGTCGGCAGTGCCCGCCCCGCCGATTATACATGTCAAATCGGCCAAAATGAAGGCCGACGCCCCCTCGGACGGACGACGGCACGGAACACACCGAACAGACTCGAGTCACCGACCTCGCCAGACTGTCCAACGGCCGATTATTGGCCCGACCGGTTGATCTCTAATCTCCAACATAACCTTCTCCCGAGCAGGTTAGGTGTTAAGCATAAGTTACCACAGCGATGTAACCCGGTAACAAGTGATCCACCGTCGTGATACACAAAACCCTGGGTTGAACCTGAAGTTACCTCGTTAGCGCCAAATCTTGCTTCGTAGTACAGGCCTCTGGGGATTTTGCAACCACTTGTTGGGTTTGTTTCGTGTCTTTCTTCAGTCGCTGTGTGGGTGGAAGTCAACAAAAACTTTTTTTTTCTGATTGACAACTTACCTGAAGCAGTAAACTCCACCCGCCTGTGCATCTGAGGAGGTTGAAACAAACGCTGCTAGTAGTTTGCCAGCGGTGGAATATAACTAAGTACATTTACTCCAGTACTTGTACTTAAGTCCAAATGTTGAGGTACTTGTACTTTACTTGCGTCTTTTCTTTTCATGCCACTTTCTACTTCTACTCCGCTACATGTCAGAGAGAAATATTGTACTTTTTACTCCACTACATTCATCTGTTACAGCTTTAGTTACTAGTTACTTTACACATTAAGATCCCTGCACACAAAACACATGCAGTTTATAAAATCAGATGTTTTATTATGAATTATACCCAACAATTTAACGGCCTATACTTAGTTGATTGACAGAACTGTTTGGATCGTTTCGATTTTTCTGCATTAAGTACTTTTAATGCTTTAAGTACATTTTCCTGATGATACTTAAAGACTTTTACTTAAGTAACAGAGTATTTTGACAGTGCGGTATTAGTACTTTTACTGAAGTAAAGGAGCTGAATACTTCTTCCACCGCTGCAGTTTGCAAACATAGTTTGGGTCCCGGTCAGTTAGAAGACGTAGGCCTCTAAGGCAAGCGTTCCTCAAATCAAATCCAGATGCATTTTTAATATTTAACGGCTGCACACAGTCGTGCAATCAAATGTTTTTAGTTGGCTTATGCTAACATGTAGTTAGCAACATATTGCTTTCGGGGTTAGCCCTATGTTCCCACAGCCCTATGGTCCCACAGCCCTATGTTCCCACAGCCCTATGTTCCTACAGCCCTATGGTCCCACAGCCCTATGGTCCCACAGCCCTATGTTCCCACAGCCCTATGTTCCCACAGCCCTATGGTCCCACAGCCCTATGTTCCCACAGCCCTATGTTCCCACAGCCCTATGGTCCCACAGCCCTATGTTCCTACAGCCCTATGTTCCCACAGCCCTATGGTCCCACAGCCCTATGTTCCCACAGCCCTATGTTCCCACAGCCCTATGTTCCCACAGCCCTATGTTCCCACAGCCCTATGTTCCCACATTTCTAAGAATTATTTTTTCACTGAAAATTTGGCGCTATGTTCCCACATTTCTAGGACATTTTCAAAATTAGGTTTTGTGTTCCTACATTTCCTTTCAATTTAAGCCTTATCCTCCCACAACATTTTTTAGGGTTATGGGGTTACGGGGATAAAATCAGATACAAATTTAAGAAAAAGGAACTGTGGGAACATAGGGCACGCTCCCTTTCTTTCAGTCGTCTACGGCCCCGTTTCCATCAACAGTGTTAACTACGTCTCAGTGTCAGATGGTCTGTGGCTGAAACTGTTACTGAGAGGAGTGAAAATATTCTGCTTTTCAGTCTGGGGAAGATAAAGATTATTTGTTTTAACCCTTGTGTTGTCCTACTCTCGACCATGAACTTGTTGTCCTTCCGTCAAAATTGAAAGCTCAAAAATGAGCTTTTTATTGATGGTCAATAAACCTAATTTAAATGACGGTATAGCTCATTTTTGAGTTAACAAAAAGCATAAATTATGAATTATGTTGATTGATATTTAAAATGAAAGGACGTTGAGTGAATCACAGACTAGTTTATGTCAAAGTTTTTAGTCAGGAGACCATTTAAATATTTTTTTTCAAATGCTATAAAATTGAATAAAACACCCAAAATTCAATGGAATAATCATAAATTTTACCTGTGAAGAACATCACAGCACGCGTCCAAGTTATTTTGGGGCAATTTGGTTGTAAGAAACCCATATTTCTGATATAAAAAACTTTGAAAACAACACAATGGTTAAATGGCAAAAACATTAGACATTGATTCTGCAGACGGTTGTAATCAGTGGTGTAGTCTACGTGATACGCAGGTATACGCTGTATACCCACTAAGAAAGCTCCAGGATTTCCATACACACACTTAGAAATGCCCAATGACACGCAACAACATACTTTCCATTATATTTTTAACATATTTAGAATTGTCGTCTGTGTTTTCGCTCTTCACATAGGATAAATATAGGTATTTCCACCGTAAATTGGTGCATAAAAGTGTATCCGAATACAGGAAATTAAGTCGTTGATGCTCAAAACTTCCCTGTGTATGTATGTATGTATGTATATATATATATATATACAGTACAGTATACCCACTACAATACATTAGACTAGACCACTGGTTGTAGCCGAAACATAGTGAAGGAAAAGGTAGCGCATCTCAAGTTCCCGAGCTAAGGAGGACAAAATACTCTCATTTCACGTATTTAATTACACATTAAACTGCATGTAAACGAGTGAAATCACCGGTGATTCAAACACCATTTGGTGTTTTCTCTCTATTGGGTTTTGGGTTAAGCCCTCCACCGAGAATCTCCAACCTCCATTTTCAACTTTGCACATATTCCTTAGAGCAGTGTTTCTCAAATGGGGGTACGTGTACGCCTAGGGGTACTTTGGAGTACTGCAGTGGTGCATGTACCCCTAGGGGTACTTTGGAGTACTGCAGGGGGTACGTGAAATTTTAGCAAAAATGCTAATTTAAAATGTCATGCATAATTCCTAAAATAATTATACTATAATTATGAATGAATTAAATGATGGATTCTAAATATTTTAATCTATCACTGCCGGCGCTGCATTGTACCTCTTTATATAAACTTTGTTTTCTACCAAAAAAATTTTGCGCTGGTTAGGGGGTACTTGGCTTTAAAAAAGCAATTCAAAGGGGGTACAATATTGGAAAAAGTTTGAGAAACACTGCCTTAGAGAATACAACAAACACTCTACGGCGCGGCTCTTCCCTTCCCATGCTTTATCTTGTGTTGCTTTTTGTGGCTTAAAAATTGGATTTATTTGCTCTGTGTTGCGTTGCAGCGATGCATCTAATCAGTAACAGAAATTTGGGTGAAATGCAGTGATGGTTGAACGCTCAAACTCACAGTTAGGGACGGAAATGTCTGCAGTTAGCAAACGTTTCTGTCAAGGTAAAAAAAAAACCTCAGAGACACTGAGTTGTCAGTACATATTACGTAAGATTACACAAAACACAAGAAATCAGGGAATTAGCCACTGTAAAGGGTTGTCCACACCACGAACGATAACTATAACTATAACGATGTGAGCATCCACAAAGCTGAGCGATAAGGGCTCCTGCACACTGGCTGCATGGCGTGAGCGTGGCATTTCTGTTGCGTGGCGTTTTCTATGTCTTTGCACACCACACACTGCTGCTGCTAGCCTTGTCTGTACACATAGATGTCACGTGATTTGGATCACCCTTGTTCGACATATGGGGAGAGAGTTGTGGAAATGTACTGCACTCAAGCAGTAGTATACGTCATAAATATATACTGATCTGATTACAGCAAAGACAACGTCGGCAGTATTTACGGCAAAATAGGCTACAGAATATTTCGTTGTGTATGTCAAAACCTCGAGACTTTTAAACATCAACATGTACATTAAATGTATTAGTGTCAAAATGACATATAAACATCTTTTCCTATTCTGTGTTGCCTGGAAATGCTTCCAACACACTTGCGTGTCGCATGAAAAATAGGCGTTGGTTATATTTCTAGCATGCACGCGTTTTCGGCACGCCTGAGACGTGCGTGTCACACGGGCAGTGTGCACACTAACCTGTTACCATGGGAGCTGATATATAAACGGACACGTCACGCAGCTGACACGCTCACGCCACGCAGCCGGTGTGCAGGAGGCCTGGCGCTCCAGCTGATCCAGCTTGCAATGTACGATTACAGGAATGTCTGTATTAATATCCAACATATTTGTGAATTAGTGTACATTTTAAGAACCCAAAAAGTCTGAACTCTCTTGTCCCTGGGGCGCCCATCTCGCTGCCTTCTCACGAGGAATACTTTCAAAGTACTGACGTTTTAAAAAAAAAAAAATAATAAAATAAAATACACAGAGCTAAAGGATCGTAGCCCCACCGAGGGGAAAAAGTCACGCTACTAACCACCTGTGTGCAACAAATCTCTCCGCTGTCTCTCTCCCCTCTGTGCCATGTTGTAAACTCAGATGGATTCTGATTGGCTGTCAGTCTCTCTCTCCTCCATGTCATGTTGTAAAGTCACATGGATTCTGATTGGCTGTCAGTGTCTCTCTCCTCCATGTCATGTTGTAAACTCAGATGGGTTCTGATTGGCTGTCAGTCTTTTCTATCGTTCTAAAACTGCAGTATTGTTACTTTAACTTACAGTAACTAAAGATCTGAATACTTCTTCTTAAACTGCAGTATTGTTACTTTAACTTACAGTAACTAAAGATCAGAGTACTTCTTCTAAAACAGTAACTCTGCTTTGCTCTGCTTACTGCTTTGTACACAGAGAGATTTAAAGATGATTGTTGTCATGTTGCTTCTTTGCACTCTGCCCAGATGAAAGCCTTGTTATTATTTTGCTTTGATGCGGTTTATGTATTAGTTTGCCGGGCTGTTATGCATCCTGACGCTGGACTCTGCGACTGATTGAGATTTCTAGATGTAATATTGTGTTTATTTGCAGTTCATTTAACCCTCCTGCTGTCCTCGGGTCAAATTTCATCCGTTTTCAAAAACTTTCTATATCAGAACTATGACAAAAGAACAATGAAAAAGTGACAAATGTTGGAAAAAGCGGCAAAAACGGAGGAAAAATTGGAAAAAAGTGAGAAGAAAAAATATTGGAAAAAGCAACAAAATATTGACAAAAACATAATTAAAAAAACGCCCAAAAAGTGACAAAACAAATTGGAAAAAAATCGACAAAAACGTAGAGAAAAGAGTAGAAAAAGAACAACAAAATGTTGAAATTTCGACAGAAAAACACGAAATTGCAGGTCGACGGGAAGACAACACAAGGGTTAAACAGTATATAATGATTTGGGTTCATCATAAGTTATGATTTCCTTTCAGATCATGAAGTGTTTTGCGATAACTGCCCTTCAGTTTTAGGCTGGGGGTAGAACTGCAAAGATGGATCGATCACTTATCAGTTATTAAATTAATCGCCAACTATTCTGATAATCGATTAATCAGTTTGAGTCATTTTTTATGATTAAAAACAGGTAATCTTGTGTGATGTCAGCTTGTTAAATGTGACTTCTAGTATCTTCTAGTTTGTGTATGTGTCTCTGTGTGTGTATGTGTGTGTGTGTGTGTGTGTGTGTGTGTGTGTGTGTGTGTGTGTCTCTGTGTGTGTGTGTGTGTGTGTGTGTGTGTGTGTCTGTCTCTGTGTGTCTTTATGTGTGTGTGTGTGTGTGTGTCTCTGTGTGTGTGTGTGTGTGTGTGTGTGTGTGTGTGTGTGTGTGTGTGTGTGTGTGTGTGTGTGTGTCTCTGTGTGTGTGTGTGTGTGTGTGTCTCTGTGTCTCTGTGTGTCTTTATGTGTGTGTGTGTGTGTGTCTCTGTGTGTGTGTGTGTGTGTGTGTGTGTGTGTGTGTGTGTGTCTCTGTGTGTGTGTGTGTGTGTGTGTGTGTGTGTGTCTCTGTGTGTCTTTGTGTATAGCTATAGTCAGTTTAAAAAAGGGGAGAACTCCCTAGCTCCCGTCGTCCTGATTTATAGTTGAGTAAAACCAAAGTTAGGGGCCCGGGTTGTTGTTCCTCTGCCTCTGAACTCTGCTGGCTGTTTGTCCCGCCCCACCTATAGGCGTAGATTTCGGGGGGAGGATGCAGGGGATAGCCCCCCCCCCAGGCCTCAAAAACACATGTACATAAAACAGGAACTTTGCCTACTTTGCTTCTTCGGGTGGGTTCAAGAACACACCAGGAGCTTGAAAAATAAAGATAGATTTATGTAGATTTAAACTTCGGCGCTTCTGGCTACACGGTCTCATTCTCTAACAGATTTGTTGTTGAGATGTACATGATTCCTAAAAAAAGCATCCCGAAAAACGTGTGATGTTTTGAACATGCAGAAAGGTTTGACCAATACAGGAGAATAATCATTTCCTTTACATAAATAAAGACATTTGGACCATAACTTGATGCACGAAAAAGCAAAAGAAAATTACCCGAGAATGCAGGAAATTTAGTGTTTGACGCTCCACGTTTTGAGGGACAAACCCCCAAGATATGTGTTGAAATAACGCTTACGTCTATGCCCACCCCCCACCCCCAGGTGCTGGAGGCCTGGAAGAACCTGCTGGAGGCAGCTGAGGGCCGGCGGCTGAAGCTGGCCGACACCGGAGACAAGTTCCGCTTCTTCAGCATGGTGCGCGACCTGATGCTGTGGATGGAGGACGTCATCCGGCTGATCGAGGCCCAGGAGAAGCCCAGGTAGGCACACCCCTTTACCTCTGAGCCGTCTGCTTGGGCTACATTTGGGGGGGTTGGACCCTTTTAGAGGACAATTCCGGCGCAAAATGAACCTAGGGGTTAATAACACGTGTACCGAGTCGACCGTTCTCTGGGATATGTTTTCATGTTAATCCAATGTGACCAGTTTTAGCACAAACTGCTATTTAGCTAATAACGCTAGTCGTCAGGGCAGAGGATAAAGTAAAAAGAAATCGCTATTTCTACACCACTAACAAGGCTCAAAGTATCACCACACTTCAACGGTAGCATAATGAGGGTCCCTACATGTAAACTGAAGCATTGAGAACTTTGTAAGTGTACACAGTTTATTGAAAAGTAGTGCTGTCAAACGATTAAAATATTTAATCGCGATTAATCACATTAATGTCATAGTTAACTCGCAATTAATCGCACATTTTTATATATTCTAAATGTCCCTTGATTTCTTTTTGTACCATTATTTTTTTCTCATTTTAATGCTCTTATCAACATGGAAAAGTGGATCGGCCTGGCTTTGACGAGGGGGCGGGGAATTGGCATCAGCTGTATGCTTGGCCATCAGCCGTGTGCTTGGCCATCAGCCGTGTGCTCGGCCATCAGCCGTGTGCTCGGCCATCAGCTGTGTGCTCGGCCATCAAGTGGTATTTCAGACTGGACGTGCTGCGATGATAGCTCAGTTCACAACGACAAAACACACAGATCACTTTGGTCTTGTCAATGGAACCATTTGGCAACTTTTTAAAAGTAAACTTTCCATTCAGAATCTTATTGGCATCCATTACGGCGTCTCGCGCTCGCCATCCACTCAAAACGTAACGTAAGCGAACGTTAAGCCTACTACTCTTTGGCTGGCTCGCAAGCCCAAACAAGTGTGTGCGGCGTGCCTGTTGTTTAGTTTCCGGTCTAGCTAGATCCGGTGTGGTGTTGTAGTTTTTCTAACGTTACTAGTTGTTGCAACAGCATGTGAAAAAAACTACATAGTTTGCTAGGCCAAAAAGAACGTTAATATCACGTTAAAAAAATTGACGCCGTTAAAATGGGTTTGCGTTAACGCTGTTAATAATGCATTTAACTAACAGTACTATTAAAAAGATAGTTTATAAAGACAGTACCGGTCACGTATACAGGCAGGCGCCATCTTGGGAAAACAGTCATGACCAGTCGAACCACGAACGCCGTGCAACCAGTAACCAGTAACATAGCTCAAGCACGGCGTTCGACTTGTCTGGTCATGAATGTTATCCCAAGATGGCGGCTGCCTGTATACGTGAACGGTACAGTCTTTATAATCTATCTTTTTAATAAACTGTCTGCACACTTACAAAGTTCTCAATGCTTCGGTTTACATGTAGGGACCCTCATTATGCTACCGTGGAAGTGTGGTGATATTTTGAGCCTTGTTAGTGGTATAGAAATAGAGATTTCTTTTTACTTTTGCATGGCCCCAACGACTAGTATTATAAGCTAATTAGCGGTTTGCCCTAAAACTGGTTCGATTAGCATGAAAGCATATCCCAGAGAACGGTCAACTTGGTACCCATATGTTATTAACCCCTAGGGTCATTTTGTGCCGGAATTGTCCTTTAAAGGTCTAAGGGCATTTTTCGATATCTTCTTGAATTATTTTTTTTTCAGGGTATTTGCATGTAACTCAGGGGTCTCCTAGCTTTCTTCATCTAAGGGCTACTTGAATAAAACTAAAGTGGCCAAGAGCTACTTGCATCGCTTACATTTATTTACACAACACAGATAAGCTGAATGAAGCTACTGTTTGGACACGCATGAAAATGCTGTACCCAAAGCTTATGAAAAATCTTCACTTCACGTCCAGGTTCATGACTGTTGGATGTTTCCTCTGAATCAACCCTGTTAATGTTGGTTCGTTTGTTTGTTTGTTTTCAGGGACGTGTCGTCGGTGGAGCTGCTGATGAACAACCACCAGGGCATCAAGGCGGAGATCGACGCCCGCAACGACAGTTTCACCGCCTGCATCGAGCTCGGCAAAGCCCTGCTGGCTAGGAAGCACTACGCTTCAGAGGAGGTGCAGACAAACACCTTTACAATCCACATCCTTCATGCTAAATTAAACTTAGGGTGCTTTCACACCTAGGGCCCTATCTTGTACCCAGCGCAGCGCAAAGCCCGACGCAAGTGTCTTTGCTAGTTTAAGACCAACGCAGTTGTCAGTTTCCCATCCAGCAAATGTACCTGCGCCCATCTGTCGCCCATGGACGTGCTGGTCTTACAGGGAGGTGTGTTCAGGTGCATTCTGGGCGTGCTGGTCTTACAGGGAGGTGTGTTCAGGTGCATTCTGGGCGTGCTGGTCTTACAGGGAGGTGTGTTCAGGTGCATTCTGGGCGTGCTGGTCTTACACAGCAGCACACACACATGCAGAAGATAAAATATTACGGTGCAAATCCTCCATCATAACAGCAATGCTCCAAGGTCCAAACGCGCCTGGCTTTTAAAGGGAATGGGAGATGATCTCTGATTGGTTGATTGCATGTTACACCCAAAACACACCTCTGATTAATGAAGACACTAAGTACAACCCTTTAGAACCATGCGCCTGGCGCACAGACCCTTTTTTCCGCCGTCAAACTAGCAAAAGTGGATTTGGACACGCCCTAAACACACCTGCACCAGGCGCTTCACGCCGTGCACTTAGATTGCTAAAATAGGGCCCTATAGTTCGGTGGACTCCGTGCGATTTGGGGGTGAAGTTGTTGCATTTTTCATTTGGTTCGGTTTGCGTTCACACTGCACTTCGTCAAACACACCAAACACTGTCAACACAGGTCCGTCCGCGATCGAGACGGCCGCTCGTTTATTGGGCAGAATATCCGAAACTCGCCAACACTTCAGGTCTCAGAAATAACGTTTATAACGTCTCAGGTTTCCTGGGTCTGCTTTAGTGTTTCTAAACACTAAAGCTGCAAAGAAAAACTCCTGCACGCTGTATAACAGCTGAGAGAAGCCGGCTTCCATTGAAAATGAATGACTTCCTGTAACTTTGAAGCACAAGTCGGCAGCGGTGTGTACGTACAGTAAATCATATGTAAGTCTGTAAATTGAGTGATAGGTTGAAACTGCAGGTTAGCAAATGCTCTGTTTTTGGTTCACTTCCTGTATTATGGTCGGATCGCGTTCTCACCTGAAGTGAACCGAACTCTAGTTCACCTGGAAGAGAACAGTGACCCCCGTTTTTAAGGGGACCAGAGTTAGTTTGTTTGATCCGCACCAGAGTTGGGATGAGCTTTCACACCGCCCCAAACCAACCAGACTATCAGACCAAACGATCTAGGGTTTGGTTAAAACGGACCAAACGAGGCAGGTGTGAAAGCAACTTTAGTCTATATCGACAGTTTCCACGATTTCATGGGGGATTGCTCCGGTGCTGCCGGAAATTCCACCGAATGTCCTTCCCCTTCCTCTGTCTTTGTGTTGCCGTTTGTTGAGGACTATGGTTAACTGCTCCTCAGATCTCTGCAGGGTAAATCCAGACAGCTAGCTAGACTATCTGTCCAATCTGAGTTCTCTGTTGCACGACTAAAACTATTTTTGAACGTACACATGTTCCACTAAAACAAGTTCCTTCCTGAGACTATTTTGCAGAGGCACCGTGGCTCCGTCCAGCGCTTAGCCCCACCCACAATGATTGTGATTGGTTTAAAGAAATGCCAATAAACCAGAGCACATTTTCCTCCCATCCCAGAATGCTGTGTGGACTAGCCAGACCTTCCTCCACAGCGCTGTGGAGGAAGGTCTGGCTATGCGAGACTACCTAAACACAGCTGAACTTCTTTCAGTTTTCTTCATCGCTTTTGCCACCTTTTTCGTCGACTAGTAGTCGATTTGTTTACTATAATAACCCTGCTCCAAACCACATGAACAAATTCGGAATCTGCTTATTTTTCTCAACATTTAAATCTAATATTCAAATGTTTTTCACTCGGCAGATTAAAGAAAAGTTGTTACAGTTGACGGACAAGAGGAAAGACATGATTGACAAGTGGGAGGACAGATGGGAGTGGCTGAGACTGGGTAAGCACTTCAACACCATTTAGTTCACAGAAAGTATAAGAACTGAACTATCAGAATACATTTGTTTTGACATGGAAACCTGTGCGTGTGTGTGTGTGTGTGTGTGTGTGTGTGTGTCTGTCTGCCTGTCTGCCTGTCTGCCTGTCTGCCTGTCTGCCTGTCTGCCTGTCTGTCTGTCTGTCTGTGTGTCTGTGTCTCTGTGTGTGTCCAGTCCTGGAGGTGCACCAGTTCTCCCGGGACGCGGGCGTGGCCGAGGCCTGGCTGCTGGGTCAGGACCCCTACCTGTCCAGCCGGGAGATCGGCCAGAGCGTGGACGAGGTGGAGAAGCTCATCAAACGCCACGAGGCCTTCGAGAAGTCGGCCGCCACCTGGGAGGAACGTTTCGCCGCTCTGGAGAGGCTGACCACGGTGAGCGCCACACGCCTCTCACATCCCTTGTTTGTGCCTCTCAAGAAGGAATCTGTTGGTACGAGTGTGTTTAACATCACCCTCGATGTGCCTGTGTGTCCAGATGGAGTTATTGGAAGTGAGAAGAATGCAAGAGGAAGAAGAGAAGAAGAGACAACCTCCGCCCAGCGAGGCTCAGCCTGGCGACGCTGCTGCTCAGCACAGGTGTGTGTGTGTGTGTGTGTGTGTGTGTGTGTGTGTGTGTGTGTGTGTGTGTGCAGTCGAGCTAACGTAAGAGTCCAGCATGTTCAGGTGCGTTTGTTGAATGACATGACATGACGTGTGTCTGTGTGTGTTTTTGCTTGTTTTACTATATTCGTGGGGGACCGGGGAATACATTATACTTGTGGGGTCTGCACAGCCTTGTGGGGCCCAATATGCTGGACACCACAACTTCAAAGGTCTGTTTGAGGGTTAAGACTTGGTTTTAGGATTAGGGTTAGAATTAGGTTATGGTTAGGGTGAGGGTAAGGGTTAAGGTTAGGCATTTAGTGGTGATGGTTAAGGTTCGGGTAAGGGGCTAGGGAATGCATTATGTCAATGACAGGTCCCCACAAAGATAGTGAAACAAACATCTGTGTGTGTGTGTGTGTGTGTGTGTGTGTGTGTGTGTGTGTGTGTTGTAAAACTTTCAAACTCTGATGTCAGCTTGTTAAATGTGACTACCTTCTAGTTTCTTCTCTCCTCTGTGACTGTAAACTGAATATCTTTGAGTTGGGTACGTTGTGTGTTTTTATCCAGCAGTGTGTCTAACTCTTTGTGTACGTTGTGTGTTTTTATCCAGCAGTGTGTCTAACTCTTTGTGTACGTATTGTTTGTTTGCAGGGAGGGCGAGCCAGTGTCTCAGAACGGGCTGCCGTCCGATCAGGAGTCCCCCAGGGTTAGTTACCGCTCGCCTGCCTACCAGCAATACAGCAGCACCCTGCTGAGCCGCAGGGCCACCCCCGCACCCTGACACACACACACACACACACACACACACACACACAGAGAGAAACACAGCATTAAGCTTTGACCTCTTACAGAAATATCTAGACACTCCTGGGATCCACACATTAATATATATTCCTGTATTTGTCTCCTGCATTTATTGTTTGCTTCTCCTCCTTCCTGAATATTATTTTATAAGTGTAATAAGTTTGAAGCTGTCACGTGCACACTTCTATCTTTGTTTGATTACTTTACACACTGGCCCGTTCGGCTTAATTCTGTTTTTGCTTCATAACACGGAAAGCTGAAGAAACTTCTGACAGAAAGAACTGGGAGGGAACTGATTTAGGAACTATTTACTACTGGAAAGTAGGTTAAGTAGATGATGCCTTTTTATCTTTGTAGTGTTCCTGCTCAGTTTGTTAATTCGACACTCAGGGTCCTATCTTGCACCCGGCGCAACGCGGCGCAAAGCCCGACGCAAGTGTCTTTGCTAGTTTTAGCAAAAGTGGATTTGGACACGCCCTAAACGCACCTGCGCCGGACACTTCATGCGTGCGCTCTGATGGGGGGAAAACATTTATTTCAGATTTCTCAAGCAAACATACAAGTTCTTGCTCATTTCCCTTAAACGTACCAAACATTCCTTTTTGCACTTAATTAGTTCAATGAAAGAAATTAGAAACGACCACAGTAGAAGTAATATTTGTTCTACAAAATGCTCTTTTAACCAAACGGAGTAGCAGTACTAATAGAAAAGTAAACATGTCAATGATTTAAACGTTTAAATGTTTGCATTCTTGGGACTTTTAGCAGAAGATAAAGTATGAATTTCCTTTTGGTATGAGTGTGACTGCATGACGGTGGAATGGAAAACCACAAAACACACACACACACACACACACACGTATACATACACAGAAACAGACAATGTTTCTATCCATCCCTCCTTTCATGTTTTTCTTTCCCCTCCTCCTCCCTTCTCCCCTTCTGTCCCTCCCAGCTCGACACTCCTGCCGTCCTCTCCCCTCAGCTGTTAATGCTTCTGCTTCTTTACGTCGTCATTTATAAACTCACCCTCTGGAACATGAACACCTGACAAGTTCACCGCCCTCGCTCCAAAATCCGCTTTTAAAACCTTTAAACGGTGATTCCCAAAATCTTTTGATCCGTTATAGTTTTCTGGGCTTTTGTAGGATTTAAATTATATTTATTCCAGAAAGTAATTTGTGGTTATAAAGGTAAATATATATACAACTTTGAATACATAAAACATGAAATAACACCAAATATAAAGCTTGCATGTATCCAGGGCTTTAAATGAACTTCTTTGATCACCAGCCAACATGGCTAGTAGATTTTTAGGGTCCTATCTTGCACCCGGCGCAGCGCAAAGCCCGACACAAGTGTCTTTGCTAGTTTATGACCGACGCAGTTGTCAGTTTCCTGGCCAGCGCCCACGTCGTTTAAATAGCAAATGCACCTGCACCCATCTGTGTGCTCATGGGCGTGCTGGTCTTACAGGGAGGTGTGTTCAGGTGCATTCTGGGCGTGCTGGTGTTACAGGGGGGTGTGTTCAGGTGCATTCTGGGCGTGCTGGGCTTACAGGGAGGTGTGTTCAGTTGCATTCTGGGCGTGCTGGGCTTACAGGGAGGTGTGTTCAGGTGCATTCTGGGCGTATTGCTAACTTGAGGCAGCGGGAAGTGGTTGCGCCATTGACCAACAAAAACCTGGTCTAAAGTCAATAACGCAGCATTTCATTGTTATTTTAACAGCGCATTAGTAAAATGCTCCTAGGCTCGTGCACAGCGCATGCACACTATGCTTGTTACACACACAGGGACGCACAGCAGCACACACACATGCAGAAGATTACTAATAAAAATATTACGGTGCAAATCCTCCATCATAACAGCAATCCTCCAAGGTCCAAACGCGCCTGGCTTTTAAAGGGAATGGGAGATGATCTCTGATTGGTTGATTGCATGTTACGCCCAAAATACACCTCTGATTAATGAAGACACTAAGTACAACCCTTTAGAACCATGCGTCCGGCACGCGGACCCTTTTTTCCACCGTAAACTAGCAAAAGTGGATTTGGACACGCCCTAATAGGGCCCTTAAAGTTACCAGCCAATCAGTCTCAATCAATCAATCTCAAAGCAGAAATAAGAGCTTTGAGACGGCCTTCACCGAGGAGGGACAGAACAACTTCTGGTTCAGCAGAGGACCGAGGAGTCGAGGAGCTATCAAATAAGGGCCATGAGATGCAGCCATAGTGTTAATGGGAGATGTAGGATTAGTGCTACAAGCAGTGTTGCCAGATAAAGATTACATTTCTAAGGTAAACACACAGAAAACCGCCCAAATTTCTTGGCGGAAACCAGACCAATCTGTCAACATTTCTGCACCTGGTGTTGTTCGCTTCATTCATCACCGGCCAAACTGGCTCGTAGCGCCACAATGTTACCCACCAAAGGTCATTTTTACACACATTTGGCGGGAAGACGAGTGTCAATTTAAAGCCCTGCATGCATCAATTACAACAAATCAACAAAAAACATTGTAACGCTGTAGTTTAGTCTCCGAAATATATTCAGATAAATCATGTCTTACTCTCATCGTCTTACAATAAAAGATTTGAAGCTGCTGTAGGTTTAGTTTGATCATTAACACTTTGCATCGACAGTCCGTGAATTGTTCAAAATGTAATTTATGCAAGATTTATAGAGTTAAATTCCAAAATCCTCTAATGTTTTTGTATATTAAAGTAGGGCTGGGCAATATATCGATATTATATTGATATCGTGATATGAGACTAGCTATCGTCTTAGATTTTGGAAATCGTAATATTGTAAATGGCTTAAGTGGTGTCTTTTTCCCTGGTTTTAAAGGCTGCATTACAGTAAAGATAAGTCATTTTCTGTGTTAACAGGCTGTTCTAGCTCTTCTATTATTTTTACCTTCACCCACTTAGTCATTATATCCACATTACTGAAGATTATTTATCTTAAATCTCATTGTGAAGATATTTTGTTAAAGCATCAATTGTCAATATCGCCACAATATCGACATCAAGGTATTAGGACAAGAATATCGCGATATCTGATTTTCTCCATATCGCCCAGCCCTATATTAAAGTTATATTTGTCCAAGACAGACAAACATCTGTTCTAGAAGCTACTCTAATATTTTTTCCGTAGTCGTCTATTTGAAGAAAAAACTTTTTGTATCATATCATACGAAGCCGTTCATGAGAATGCGTTGTCATTGTACAAACTGACCATTTGTATATTAATTCATCTTCAAAATCATTCCAGTTTCATGTAAAATAGATCTTCCATTCATTTATAAACATTTCAACATATAGGCTACTGTGTGTGTGTGTGTGTGTGTGTGTGTGTGTGTGTGTGTGTGTCTGTGTGTGTTTGCCTGCGACACTGTTTTTTTTGTATCATCATTATTATCGATTTTCCATTGTGTGTACTGTTATAACTTCTTTTATTTCTCTTCATGTTTCTGTCGCATGGCCATCCAGCCCATTCATTGGTTCCCTGACTAACACACATTCCCCCAATAAACCCTGTCAGAACCAATCAGAGCACTCAGAGCCGTTCTGGTTTGTCTGTCTGTGTGTGGTCGTCACTTCTCTCCATGTACAGTTGTTGTTTCTGTCGTTGCATGCTGTCACCATCGGGAGCATTTCAGTTGAGTTTTCTGTCCATGTAACATGTCTTCATCTCATGTTCTTCACCAGTTTTAATCCTGGGGCTTCACATACAAACATACATACATACATATAGCGTCTTATCTCGCACCCGGCGCAGCACAAAGCCCGACACAAGTGTCTTTGCTAGTTTAAGACCGATGCGTTTGTTAGTTTCCCGTCCAGCGCCCACATTGTTTAAATAGCAAATGCACCTGCGCCCATCTGTGTGCCCATGGCCGTGCTGGTATTACAGGGAGGTGTGTTCAGGTGCATTCTGGGCATGCTGGTCTTACAGGGAGGTGTGTTCAGGTGCATTCTGGGCGTATTGCTACCCTTTTTTTCGCCTTCAAACTAGCAAAAGTGGATTTGGACATGCCCTAAACGCACCTGTGCCAGGCGCTTCACGCCGTGCGCTCAGATCATTAAAATAGGACCCATACAGTATTTAAGTATGTTGGTTTGCATAGTCGGCTGTTTAATTGACGTGGATCAAAATCGAAAGTTTAGAAGACATCGATATCACGATTAAGTCTTAGTCAAGACCACATTAAGCAATTCAAATAACTTCATTTATCCCCTGGGGGCAATTTAAAAGCACAAGGAGTACAGTAGTTCTGACAGATAAGTAAATAAATATAATAAGATACACACAATAACATATACCATAATAAATAAATAAAGTGCATCAAGAGAAGAAGCAGCAACATAGTTCAGTTTTATAATAAAATTGATTGTCCACAGAGTATCTCGTGCTCACGGAAAAAAACTATCTAAGGCTAGCAAAATTGTGCAAACAAAGTACTGATAACTTTACGTGGCTAAAGTTCATATTTCACATTCACAGCATTAAATGGGTTAACAGTGACCGTATCATCTTTAAGTTTGTGGATGACACTATCGGGTTGTTGTGTTGTCAAGAATGCTTGATAAAGCTTTAAGTTCCAGCTCTGAGAACTGGTCCAGATCTTAGCTGTGTTGGAAACCGTTCCCTCAGTCCCTCACTCATTATTCCCTCTATAGTGTTTATTAAATGGTGAACTATGCAGGGAACGACCAAACCAGATTTTGGACACTACACTGACAATTTCAAACCCTCGTTGCATCAGTAGATGCACCGGATATTTGTGTAAAGGATGCATCTTGTATGTCATCCGTGGTCCGTCTTTTTAATTCAAATACCTCTTATTTTTTCATCTTCTCTAATTAGCTGAGCGAGAGGCTCAATAAATAGAGCGAACAGAGCTGGGCTTAAGGGGCATCCACAGGGTTAGTTAGACTACCATTTATTTTTATTCTGGATGTGGGGTAGCAATATAAGTTTTTTAAAAATAGAATTACTGATCTGTTAAAGCCAAATCGTTGCAGTGTTAAATATAAATATTCCCGTGATAGGGAACGGTTTCCAACACGGCTCTTGACCAAGTCTCAGTAAGTGAGTTCCCAGGATTGGTCCAACGTTTAACTAGCAACTAAAAAAATCTCTGAATGTGTCCGACCTTTGCTTAGCTATGAGGGAAAGTTCTTCGATGTCATCCAACCCTTATGAAGATTAAACTAAATATGCTCTCGGGATTAGTTGAGCCCTTAAGGCTCCCAATAAACGCTCACCAGTCGATCCAGCTCTTGCCACCCTTCAGTTAAAGCTCCCAGGATTGTTCCAGCCGCTGAACTGTGCTCAAAAAGAGTGTCCGCCATTGGTCCAGCCCCTGAAGAGCTCAGTAACAGGGTAATAAGCATCCGGTTGGAGTGGGTGTGGTGTGAAAAAAATAAAATCTGTTATGATACTAGGCCAATCGCATTCTCCCCTCACCAATAATGATGCCCAGGAATGAATTCCAAGCAATTTTGTGAATAATTGTTTGATTTTGTGTGGTTTTTTTGTGTGTTTCCCATCTGCTAGCTTCTCCCTCTCCCTGTCTTTCTTCACACTGTCTACCATGTTGTTATTGTGTTATTAAGTGGTGTTGTGATTTATTATGCATGTCTTAAAACCTGTAATCATCTCTGTGCTCTTAAAGGTGCTGTAGGTAGGATTTCAAAGATCCAGGACTTAGCCCAAAAATTTGAACATCAACAACTTCTCAGTCCCCCTTTCTGCTAAAGCCCAAAACGGTCTCCTAAGCCCCTCCCCCCACAAGGGAGAATGAATGCATGTGCTTGAGCACTTATTGACACGCAGTTAGACTCCCCCCTGACCCTGATTGGTGCATCTGAACAGTTAGACTCCCCCCCTGGCCCTGATTGGTGCATCTGAACAGTTAGACACCCCCTCTGGCCTTGATTGGTGCATCTGAACAGGGAATGGTGGATTTTTGCAAATCTCACTACAAGCTGTAGGTGGTGCCAGAGGATAATTACCTGCTTCATGTAGTTCTACTCAAACATAGGGTCAGTTTCAGCAAATACGACAGAAAGTTAGTTTTATAAGTCTTACCTACTGCACCTTTAATGTACAACGCAGATGTTTTTTTTTCTAATCAGTACTGGATTCCAACGCTGAGCTCACTTCATTAAATGCTGAAAAACAAACGCTTTACAATGCTTTAACGAGGCTGGAGTAGCTGATGTTAGAGGCTCGATGGCGATAGTCTAGTTCCAGTTGAGCGTCTAAGATTAACTTGCATTGGTTTTGAGTTTAGTTCAGAACTAGAGACTCCAGTAAGAGACGAGACAGATTTGCTAACTTCAGGCTCGACTTTTAGAAATCCAACAAGACTTTTAGCCTGACTTTGACATTTAATGATTTAGATCTAGAAGTTAGGTCTTTAAACCTTAAAGACCGGAATCCCCAAACCCAAAGAGGAACAGGCGACAACAGGCAACGTGTTGGGGATTCCCAAACGTCGGCTGCTATCAGCCAGGTCTGATAGCACTGCTATCCCGAAACCGTTTTTTCAGAGTGGTGGAATTGTTGCATTCAGACATTTGTGCTCATGATGCCCATTCAATTAGCCAGTGTAGACCTTTTGTGATGATAACACAAAAATGTCACAAGAATGTCAACAGGTGTGATTAGATGACTGTGTGAACACAAAAGGCCTACACTGGCAAATTGACTGGGCATCATGAGCAAAGTTGTCTGAATGCCAGTGCAGACATTTTTGTTATAACACAGCCATCTAACCACCACAAAAGTTGTGTCGAGTCTCGAGTCCTCAGTCCGCAAGTCCAAGTCAAGTCACGTGTCCAGAGAATAGATTCTCGAGTCGGACTTGAGTCCAGAGAGTAGAGACTCGAGTACGAGTCCAGGACTCGAGTACTCCATCACTGGATAGCAGTGCATTATTTAACAAATATTATTTGATTGTCAAGTGTTGACTTGCATCTTGAAGAATCTTCAAGACTCAACCAGGAAAGATATACATATGTTCTCTCTCTCTCTCACTTTATGGTTCCATCTTCTAAAAGTTGGATGATTTGCTGAATTTCTTTGCCGTTATATGACAGTAAATTGAATATCTTATGGATTCGAAACTCAGCAACTTGAAGGGGACCGGATGGGGGTTGGGTGAGAGAAGGTTTATAGGGTCCTGACAGCAAGTGTTAAAGCTTAATCTGGCGTTTTGTTTAGGATTTGGGACATGACTGACTTGGGACTTTAGACTTTCTTATGATTTATAGTTATGACGTTTTTTAGTTTAGTGTAGTTACCTTATTTCTTACGATAAGTTTAACGTCATTTGGTTGCATGTTTGTGTTCAGTTTGGCGTATTCTTGGCTTCATTGTCGTAGCATTTCTTGTAGTTTGGTTCAGAGAGAGTTTGCTGTGCAGTGTGAAATCAGGGGAACACAAAATATTAGACACATTTGCATGATGTTCCTCGGCCCTAAAAAAACAAAGATTACACTCAATATGTCTAGAAAGATATTTGAAATTGTCCGTAGCAATGGTATTTAAATTATTTTGCACTTTGATGTGATTGCATGGTCTCTGTCTTAATATAAAGAGATTTTAATGTTTCAGATTGAAGCTAGTGTCCTCTGAAACCCGTTTCAGGGTTATGCATCGTTAGTTCACAGTACAGTTCACTTTTTATTTCGCCTGAGTAGACTCAGAAGAGAGGTGTTCATGAAAGTCGTAAAGGTTGCAGACAAACACCAAACTAAAATATACAGAACACATCTATTCATTCAGGTTCCAGTTTTGGTTAAGTTTGGAGAATTTAAGTGCCTACACAGCCTGTGATTCTGCTCTGCTCTGCATGCTGCAGCTCTGATAATTCTGATTTACAGCTTCTGTGTCTGAGAGAGAGAAAGATTTAAAAAAGAGAGTGTATGTGTGAGAGAGATCCATCCATCCACAGTTCTCCTCTGACTTGCCTCTCTCTCTCTCTCTTCTGTTTCCAGGAAAACGTCGATGGGGGCGATGTGGTGAACGGGGTGTCGGAGCCCAGCCCCGCGGGGTCTCCCGGGGCATCTCGCAAGGGCAAGGCCAGCCAGGCGGCGACCCTGCCGGCCAAGACGCAGCAGGACGCTCCCACGTCCCAGCTGGAGGGCTTCCTGCACCGCAAACACGAGTGGGAGGGGCATAACAAGAAGGCTTCAAGCAGGTCGGAAGCAACAAATCCTCCCAAACCGTACCGCGATATTAGTTTGTTCCTACAAGGCAGCTTTTATTTATTTTATTTTGTATCGGCCCATAGAAAAGCAAAGTCCCTCCCGTTCTGGTGGACCGCCATGGGAACTTAATTCGAAAAAATATGAACGTTAGTGAACGGGGAAAGACAAAATACTTTTTGATCCCGTTTGAATTGAGCCATGAATTACACATATGATGTATGTCAGTTTAAAGCAGTATTTCTCAAATGGGGGTACGTGTCCCCCTAGGGGTACTTTGGAGGACTGCAGGGGGTACATGTCCCCCTAGGGGTACTCTGGAGGACTGCAGGGGGTACGTGTCCCCCTAAGGGTCCTCTGGAAGACTGCAGGGGGTACGTTTCCCCCTAGGGGTACTCTGGAGGACTGCAGGGGGTACGTGACATTTTTAGCAAAATGTTTTTCAGTTCCAAGGCTGTAGTTACTTCTACTGGCTTCTGTTTGTCGCTTTTTTCAAAGTTTTTGTCGCTGTTGTTGAAGTTTGTCTCCTTTTTTTGAAGGTTTTGTCATTAGTTTTGACCTATTCTTGCCTTCCTTCCTTACTTTTTTTCCTTTGTCTTTTTTTCTTCTAACTTTTTGTCTCTTTTTTCAAAGTTTTTGTTTTTGTTTTCTACCAAAGATTATTCACGCTACATGGCTTAAAAAAAACTGTTCAAAGGGGGAACATTATTGAAAAAAGCTTGAGAACCACTGATTTACAGGATAATTTTACAAGTCAAGAAAGTTTATTGTTAAACAGTTGAAGTATAAGACTGTGAAAATACGTCATTAGAAAGACTATCACACTTCAAAGTCTCTAAGTGACGTCTCTCTGAAGCTACGATGTCTGTGTGTATCGTACCGGGATGTAACGAGCAGAGGATCTCGCTAATTTTTTTGTTTCTCTGCTGATAAAACATCATCAGGTAGGATAACGTTACATGTGTTGTGGAACAGCGCTAAGCATGAGGTCCACCGGAAGGGGAGGGACTTCAGAGATCATATGATTGACCCACTTGTTTGTCTTTGATGTGAACACTGGCCATTCGCATCCTTGGTCTTTGGCTGATCGGCCCTATAGTTTTGTAGTAAAGTGTCTTTGGGTACTTTGAAAAGTGCTACGTAATAAAATGTGTTATTTGTTATTATTGAAGATGTTGCTGACTGATATGACTGTGTGTCTGCAGGTCGTGGCACAACGTGTACTGTGTGATCAATCAGCAGGAGATGGGTTTCTATAAGGATCAGAAGAGCGCCAGTCAAGGCATTCCCTACCACAGCGAGATCCCCGTCACCCTGAAGGATGCCGTCTGCGAGGTGGCGCTGGACTACAAAAAGAAGAAACACGTCTTCAAACTCAAGTGAGCTTCCTGATAAGTGCAAGCAGGCTGACTTTAACTGACAGCAACTTGGTTTTTCACATCTGAAAGGTTAAAGCAGGAGTGTCTAACTAAATGAGTTTGTTTGTTTGTCTCAAGGCAGCTGTTTATTTTTTGCTTTATAGATTATTTGTGCACTCTCAACTTAACTAAGGGCCAGACGTGTAGTATATTGACATGCTTTTATTTAGTCATGCATGTCTCATGTAGCCTTCTCACATACAGTTTGATCGACATAAAGTCCTAAAAAAAACAGCAAAAAAGTAAGATACTCCAGGAAATTACATCACAATAAGCAAAAATACCAATGCAGTTAATGCATTCTCTAACTTCCACAGGATCACTGACGGCAATGAGTATCTCTTCCAAGCCAAAGATGACGTAAGTTTCACCTACATTATTTATTTTTATCAATATTTTGGTGGGTTAGAAGGCATTATGTAATAATCTGACGCATTTTGTAATAAAAACCCTGAAAGCAATATGTAACACAGAAATGGATCATAAAGTGTCATTATGTCTTTTAAATTAAACTACCGATATACAGTGAGCGTATTGGCAGTTTAATTTTGAGAGTTTCTGTTTTTATTTCTTGTTTCCCTCCCCTGTGTCCTCTGATAACATATATTAATTACATTTTGATTTTTTTTATTTCAAATGCCTTTCAAAGCCAGTAGAGAAGAAGACTACATTATTACATAATGTACAATATTGTTACATTTTCATGAATGTGCATTTTGTGAGAACTGCCGCATTATGTAATCATTTATTACAAAATGCAGAGAAATGTATTTATTACCTATTGCATTCAGGGTTTTGATTACAAAATGGGGCAGATCATTACATAATGAAGTGAAAATGTTTTACATACAAGTTATTACATAATGTGTTGTTATTACATAATGCATTGTTATTACATAATGCGTTGTTATTACATAATGCGTATTGTTACTTACGTGCTAACCGCTAACCCTTCCCTCCGTCTCTCCCCTCTCTCCATCCTCCAGGAGGAGATGAACATGTGGATCTCGACCATCTCGACCGCGGTGCCAAGCGACAAGGTGGAGGTGACGCCCAGCAGCCATAGCACGCCCGCCCCCGCCGCACGCGCTCAGACGCTGCCGGCCTCCGTCGCTACCGCGGCGGCGGCGGCTTCGGCAGCCGAGTCCAGCCCAGGCAAACGAGAGAAAGACAAGGAGAAACGCTTCAGCCTGTTCAGCAAGAAGAAATAGACGCTCCTCCTCCTCCTCCGCTTCCCTCTGGTGCTGTTTGGGGTCGCTCGTCGTTATCGATCCATCTCCAGTCAAATCTTTGAAGATGTTCGTGTCAATCGGCCGAACGTTAGATTTAGAGTCAGCTCGTAGCAACTACAGGCTACATTAACATCGCTACGTTGTGGTTTAAAAAGGAATATCTTCTGCTACGTTTCCCCCTCTCATTCACCCTGCTCTGGCGTTTCCCCCTCTCATTCCCCCTGCTCTGGCGTTTCCCCCTCTCATTCCCCCTGCTCTGGCATTTCCCCCTCTCATTCCCCCTGCTCTGGCATTCCCCCCTCTCATTCCCCCTGCTCTGACGTTTCCCCCTCTCATTCCCCCTGCTCGGGGTTGTGTTGCAGTCTCAACGGCCGCAAACGGAGACCTTTGGCAACGCCGACACTGACGCCAACGTTTCTCCTCGTGATTGGGTCTCATCGGTCATGACGTCTCGTTCTCTGAGACTTAAAGCTATTAACGTTACCATGGCAACTACCAGCAGTGGGCAGAGTCCCCACGCTGTCTCCTGTTTATGTCCAGTATACCAAAATGTTGATGAGATATTTTGGTTTGGGCGTGTTAGTTTAAACAGAGATTAGTTCTACTGGAGATAAAAACGTAGCGATGTAAATGTAGCCTGAGAATGTAATAACTAAAAAAAAAAAAGACTAACAGAATAACTGCTCAAAACGTAATTAAATTAACTTCTAAATGGATTGTAATGTGATCAATGTCTGTTGATGTAATAGGTTGATGAGGAAGCTTTTATCAACATGGAGTAGGGCTGCTAAATTATGGAAAAAATCATAATCAAGATCATTTTGGTCAATATTGAAATCACGATTATTTAACCTGATAACTTGTCTTCTTTTGGGAAGATGTTGCATTTATTGAAATTACAAAACAGTTAAACAAATCCACAGTGAAAACACCTTGAACTGTGACATTTCCCTTCATACATTTTCCCGTTAAGAACACGAGACAAAATGAGAGTTAATCTGCAAAACGTAATGTGCAAAATAACCGTTATTCTCGATCGCTGTGTTCTGTGATCGTTAGGAGCCAAAATCGTAATTGCGATTCAAATTTGGATTTATTGCACAGCCCTAACACGGACATTACATCGGACGATCTGGGCCGTGCCTGCAGCACCCAGCAGTTGCTATGTCACATCAAATCCCCCAAACAGCCTCTCTTTCTCTCCCCTTCTATTCTTTCTTCCTCTTCCTCCTCTTCCTCTCTCAAAAGCGTGACTCCAGCATGCAAGCTCCGAGCCAAAACTCTCCACTCTGTGCCTATCAACCGCCCCGGTCCGGCTCAGAGCATCAGTACAGCTACAACACAACCACCTGTGTCCTCTGTTCACTTTTTTGTAAGATAAGGAGCAGGAAAAATGAATAAAAAAAAGATTGGATTGGAGAAAAAAAACATATTTAAAAAGGGGGGGTCTGCATACGCTTCAGGCAGCTGCTGTCATGAAAATAATAAAAACCAGAGTTTGCCGCTGAACAACAACACGATGTAGAGGAGTTCCTAGAATATTCCTGTTTATTATTATTATTATTCCTATTGCTATTATTTGTGTTTTCTATCTCCCGGCTTAATTCGTCAACTACTGCCTTTTGTGGGTTGTGTTTACGCTTCCAAGTTGTCTCAGTTTCTGTCTTTTTTTGCGGGGGAGGGCGGGCGGGTGGGTAGTTGTAGTTAGTTCCTGTTAGGGTCCATCCTCAGTTTTTGCGAGGCCTTGTCTTTGCAAGATGACGTGTATCCCTCTGTAGTGGGGAAAACTGAGACCACAGCGGGGTAAACCTCTGAAATTACACCTAATTTGAAGCTGATATGTGTCTACGTGAAGGTCTAAAAAGTACAGAATCGTGTTGTGAAAAAATGTAAAAAAAATATATTCCAACACGTGTTGTACTTGAGCAGAAAAAAACAATTCAAAGTACAAAACAAAAGCGCACTAAAACCGCATTTTGTGCACTGAATAATCCTGCTTTTCTGTTGGTTACATTTGTGCAATAAACCTGTGGAAAGCTAATTATTATTCATTATGTTGCGTTACGTTCTGGTGCTGTCTAATTCCTGCAGCTTTACAGAAAGAAAGGAAGCAGAAAGTGGCTGTAATTTGGAGCGTTACCCTGCGGTGCTTTGAACTGTATGTATAACTTGTGTATAACAAACAATGTTATTAAATAAACCTGTTTAATTTCACCTATATTTACTACTAATAAGACCTACCAACCGTAATAAGCTTCAGTCGAGTATAACATTAACGGTTATGTACACTTAACAAATCTAAATGAAGGAGCTATCGAGTCTCAATGTGTAACTAAATAACTAAGACCAGTAAGAATGTTTGTTAACTCAACATTTAAAGCATTTCAGTAAGGTTTATTTTCTACTCTGGTTACATTTTTAAAAACCTTTCTTTCTTCCCTTAGCTATTTGGAATATGTTTTTGTTTCCTCCAGTCTGTATTTTGTGTTACACAGTTAAAGGGGCGCTATGCAGTTTTGGCCATTTCTTTGCTGTTTTCTGGCTTTTTGCTGGCAGGTTTCTCTATAGAGCTCCCCCTACAGCTTCGGAATAGATATTTGGCAGCTCCTATGTTTACTCATGTCTGACTCCTCGCTCGGTCAGTCTGCCGTTTCCTCTTCCTCTGTTCCTCCGACAATGCTTTCCTAGCTTTCTGCTTCTTTTTAGCCGGCTCAGCCATGACGATAGTGTGAAAAACTCCATCGCTACCTTGTTAGCCGGTTCCTGAATGGGCGTATGTGTGCAGTGCCGTGAAGCAATTCGTTCCATCTCGAGACCTGATATCACGCCATACTTCCTGACGCTGAGGCCGCCAGCTCGCCGGCCCAAAGTTGCAAGGGTGGTTTTTCCGCTCACAGGCGCCAGGGGGGAGCGAGACGACCACCATTCAACCCGAAAAAAGTCATATAACCATTCCAATGACTCCGAAGCTGTTCAGTTAAGGTAAATTAAGCTAAATAAAACTGCATAGTTCCCCTTTAAGCTATGTATGTCTAAGGTTTAGTATGGAGACGTAGATGTACTATAAAAACTAAATTACTTTATGCATTGCTGTTTAGTGGACAAGTTGGTTCTATAAAAAGCATTTACTGGAAGTGAGTAATGTTGCAGAATAATGGTCGCTTGCTTGTTGGCTTCAGCACTCCATTTTTATAAATTTTTGCCGCCAATGAAGTAAAATGTGTTGAGTTACTTGTTTGGTTGCTTTCAATATGGAAGTTCTTTAATGACAAAATGAACAGAGAGGGATTTGCGCTGTAATAAATCTGCGAGTCGAGATTTGAGAGCATGCAAAAACAGATTTTTTTTTTAGCATGGTTTGCAATTTTTAAGGACCGATTTGTGACTTTTATCAATGTTTTTGAGACCTCATTGTGTGGACCGCCTTCCTGTCGCATGTTATCTTTAAATTAGCATGCTGTAGTTTTGGTAGTTTGTTTACCTTTGCGTGCCAAAACTTTGAAACACTCTTTAAAGTTATTTGACCCAATTTAAAGTACATAATATTAAACCAATCAATGAGTTTTAAAACCTAAAAAGTGAGCTGGTTTGGGGGATTTAGTGCATTAATCAACGTGTGGCTGTCGTACGATTGAATGGATTTCATGATCAGTGAGTCTATCTCTAACTGAACATAATATACGACTGGAAAAACCTGATTCAACCGAAACATGTTTTTCACAAAATCGGCAAAAATAGCTGTCAGAAAAGAATAGTTGAGATTTTAAACTTAACCCCAAATCCAAGCTCTTATAACCTGCTTGATCAAAGCTTGAATTTGTTTTGCGCTCACTCGCAATTTTGTCATTAATTAACTTCCGTACGAGCCAGGAAAAGTGGAAGCAAAACAGCAGGAACGAGCCCCAAAATGTGAAAGATGGGTGTGATTGTTTTTAGGGAGTCGGTCAATTGGGGCTCGTTGGTGAAACATCTCAACTAACTGAAAAACTCTTCACTCGGTGATTGGTCCTGAAATGCTCCATGTTTTCTTCTTTTCGCTACATTCTCTGGCAATTAGATAAATATAGTGTGCATTTCTCTGTCACTGTAACCATAGTAATGAGATATTTCTTCATATTGCACAATCAATAATGCCACAATGGGGGGTGGGTGGGCATGTGGGTGGGGGGCGGGCGGGTTCTGGGTTTGTAGGTGGGGTAGTCTGTGTGATGTGGACCAGGGGTCACTGCTAGTTGGATCTGCACCCGTAGACTTCTCCCCTTCTCTGTTACATATGTGCAAAAAGACATTAAAATGCTTTTAAAATGAACCAAACTGTTTGTTGTCGTGTGTGTGTGTGTGTGTGTGTGTGTGTGTGTATATATATAAAGTTCATGTCCTGCTAGGCATCAAAGTCGCCGTTAAACAGTACACACTACACTATGACTACTTGTGTTTTTTTTTCGGCATGCTATACTGTAACTTTTTAATGATTTTTTCGACATACTATACTATGACTTTTTGTGACTTTTTTCGACATAAGTCATAGTGTAGTGTGTTGAAAGATGTTGAAAAAAGTCATAGTATGAAATAAATTATAAAAAAGTCATAGTATAGTATGTGAAATAAATCATAAAAAGTCATAGTATGTTGAAATAAATTATAAAAAAGTCATAGTATAGTATGTTGAAATAAATCATAAAAAGTCACAGTATAGTATGTCGCAAAAAATAGTCATCGTATAGTATGGCAAAAAAAGTCATAGTATAGTATTTCGAA
This sequence comes from Sander lucioperca, assembly GCF_008315115.2. Classification (NCBI taxonomy): domain Eukaryota; kingdom Metazoa; phylum Chordata; class Actinopteri; order Perciformes; family Percidae; genus Sander; species Sander lucioperca. The sequence goes on from NC_050187.1 coordinate 3,979,468, forward strand.
AAAAGTCATAGTTGTTGAAAATGACTTTTCAACATACTATACTATAAGACTATCTGAAAGACCAAGATGGCGGCGCGAATGCATTGCGACGCTCCGCGTCTCTCCAGATTTAGCAAATTAGTGGTAAAACACAAATATCGGCCCGACTCAAAAAGTATATATATGCAGTTCTTTCATGGCAATCTTAGCATTAGCATCCGGTGGTATATAGGCCACTGTTACTACAGTTGACGTGAACTCTCAAGGCAAATAGAAAGATCAACACTTAACCATGAGATACTCTAGGTTAGCTGAGCAGTGACTCTCGGTGATGGTGGTGTCCGTGCACCACGTTTTGTTAACATGATTTTCACAGAAACTTGGCTTAACAGCAGAATACCCAACAGCACTATCGAGCTAGCCGGACGCTGCCTCCTCCGTGCGGACAGAACAGCTGTTGACTCCGGTAAGACCAGAGGTGGGGGTTTGTGCATTTATGTTAACAAAACGTGGTGCACGGACACCACCATCACCGAGAGTCACTGCTCAGCTAAGCTAGAGTATCTCATGGTTAAGTGTAGACCTTTCTATCTGCCCCGAGAGTTCACATCAACTGTAGTAACAGTGGCCTATATACCACCGGATGCTAATGCTAAGATTGCCATGAAAGAACTGCATTCTGCTATCAGTAAACAACAAACTCTGCATCCCGAGGCAGCCTAAATTGTCGCGGGTGACTTCAGCCACTCAAATTTAAAGACTGTACTGCCTAAATTCCATCAAAATGTATCATGCCCCACAAGAGGAGAAAATATTTTAGACTAAGTCTACACAAACAAGGCTGATGCATACAAAGCTGCTCCCCTCCCCCATCTAGGACACTCAGATCACCTCTCATTGTTTCTACTGCCCAAGTATTCAGCACTCATCTAACGTGTGAAACCAACAGTAAGGACAGTCAAATGGCGCTTTTCCATTACATGGTACCTGCTCGACTCGCCTCTACTCTCCTTTTTTGGTTTTCCATTACGAAAAAAAGTCCCTGGTACCTGCTAACAGGTACTTTATTTAGTCCCTCCTCCGTCGAGGTTCCCAGCGAGCTGAGGCGAGCCGAAAAGGTGACGTGAAAGCGACAGACGGGGGTGTCCTGAACAAACCCGCTATTTTTAAATAGTTCAGCCAGCTGTGTTTTTTTTGCTGCCTCCAGCTTCTTTAGAAACTAAACGTGTCTTCTGGCAAACAGTCACATGATGAGAATCAACAACACACCTTCGACGTTCTGTGTGTGTGTGTGTGTGTGTGTGTGTGTGTGTGTGTGTGTGTGTGTGTGTGTGTGTGTGTGTGTGTGTGTCGCGTTAGGTCACGGCAGTTTACTGCGGTGCTGCTTGTTTTACAGTTCTGCGGAGGCTCCGGCAGAGCTTTCGCCGTATCCTACGTACACACACACATGCTGGCTCGACGCACACACCAGCGCACAAGTATAACCATCAGGCCACATACACAGGCTACGGTGAAAGCTCTGCGTGGAGCCTCCACAGAACTGTAAAACAAGCTCAAGTGGCCTGATGTTTATACTTGTGCGCTGGTGTGTGCGTCGGGCCGGCATATAAGACGATCAGCCACGCTGAGGCGGGACTAACATCTGCAACGGAAAACGACAGAAAAGTCGAGGCGAGGCGAGTCGAGCAGGTACCACGTAATGGAAAAACAGCAAAAGTGTGGCCAGAGGGAGCTGACTCGGCACTGACTGGAGAGTGTTCGCAACTCAGGCTACCCACGACTCCCACACGGACATTGATTCATATTTGAATATGCCTCCTCTGTTCTGGACTGTATCAACTCAAACATCAACAGTGTCTCCACCCTCAAACGGATTACCACTTTCCCTAATCAGAAGCCATGGATCAACAGTGAGGTCAGACTCCTGCTGAAGGCTATATAAATGAAATAAACTTGAAACTTATGGTCTGGTCTTTCATTTTTAAGAGCTACATAAAAATGTTTGGTTCGATGTTTTTGTTATTGCTTTATGTTCTTCTATGTTCACACAAAAGCTATCAGGTGATCCTTAAATCCATTTTATAAACCTTAATAAAGTCCATCCCATCTTTTCAGCAGCCCTGGATTCATGCACAGCTTACATGCAAACGCGTATTAATGTGAATAAACTTGCATTAAGATAATATTACTATGCCTCCACTCATAAACTTTGTTATAACTTTTAAGCATTAAATCTTCAAAATATACAATCATGCGACACGATTGAAAGCTTAGCCTCTCATGATTCAATACTCCCACACACAAGGCATAGGATTATTTATTATACAACTGTAATAAAGTTGCTATGACACTGAAAAGGACTGTGCTGTCTAGCGCAAGAATCGAGTGTGCCTACATACCTGCGCATTCTTCCCTTTATCCACATTGGTGACACTGTCCAAACGTTTCTTTTTTTCATAACTCGCCAAGAGTCCAAGGAAATGGAATATCCAAGCTATTTTCTCCAAAACTAGCTGTTTGCGTCACAATTTTGAAGTTTCTAGACCGAATTACAACGGAAACGGTATTATATATATATATATATATATATATATATATATATATATATATATATATTACATTACATCACATTACATGTCATTTAGCTGACGCTTTTATCCAAAGCGACTTACAATTAAGTGCTTTCAACTGTGAAGGTTCAAACTTCATGCAGATCTCCAGAGGTCCGCTATTTAATTACTAAATTCACTTCTGAGACTTTTTTATGCGAGAAATCAACTATGTAGAGGTCAAATATGGGCCATTTTACGAAAATTGATGGTTAATTGCCAATTTTGTCCGACTGTGTGTCGCAGTTCAGCGGGGGCTCAGCAGGCTACGTGACAGCGGCCGGTGCTGCCTCGCGGCCCGGCGTGTCCTACTTCATAGACTCCGGCTCGCTGTGAGCTAGCTGGATCTCTGTCACGAAGGGAAGCCCGCGGCGCGCCATACCCGCACAAAGTCACCAGTTCTGGGTTACTGGACTACAAAATGCCGAGGCCCTGATGGAGCTCCAGGGCCTGCAGCTAGCCGCAATTCATAGGATTGAAGGGACAGTAGCAGCTAACGAAATCCCTAATGTTCACAAAAATGCATTAAATTGAAATCGGACACCATAGTTAGCTTTATAAGACCTTGGGGTAGATGTTATGTAAGTGGCGTGACGAAATTCAAACTGTAAATATACTTTAATTATGCCGAAAGTGAAGCTAACTAGCCGCGATCTGTAAACATAGGATTGGAGGGACAGTAGCAGCTAACGAAATCCCTAATGTTCACAAAAATGCATTAAATTGAAATCGGACACCATAGTTAGCTTTATAAGACCTTGGGGTACATGTTATGTAAGTGGCGTGACGAAATTCAAACTGTAAATATACGAAAATTATCCGTGGAGCCCCGAGCCCCGGTCGTCCAGTAACCGAGAACCGGTGACTTTAACTGGGTATGGAGGTTGCTGCTTTCTCATCAGACTGTGTGATACCATATTTGGAAGAAAAGCTCTTGTTCCAAATAGGGCCATATTCACAGGGTAGTTAAGGGTCTAATAAAATAGCATTCGGGCAATTTTCAGCCCAACCAATGTTACATACCCTATTAGAAGACCTTAAGGAACAGTGTAAAATATCCTATATAATCATTCTATCACCCCTTTAAAAACCCTTTATTGGTCGGGCTCTAATAATAAACATAGTTTTCTGTCACGAAATGTGTCTAAAGACTAGAAAATATGTTATGATTAGTGTTACACACTGAGTTCCTGTCATGTAGGAAATAAATACTGGTAGACTGTGCTGTGGGTTGAGATGCAGACAGTCTGATGTACAGGGTGTCTCTGCAGAGTGCATGTGTGCTGTGTTTCTGCAAACTTCATTTATTAAAAGAGAAATATACCGAGAAGCCAAGGAACGTCCACAAAAAAAAGGAAATACATGTCGCGGTTGTTGAAACTGTAAAATGCTGCACTGAGATCAGTCTGGGTTTGTAAATGTTTTGCTGTGTACAGGTTGTCAGGTTCTGTAGCGCTTTTGATTTCCCATGATTTGTATCATACTGTACATGGAAATATATAAATGATGCTCAGATGCATGAATTTATTTTTAAACCAAAACATGTCTGTGGATGATTGATGATGTTATGATGTGAATTACGTTCACCGGTTGATTTTTATACCGAAGTGATTGTAATGAAAGTGTGTGTACGTGTGTCAGTGTATTTAACAAATTAAATGAGACTCGCCTTTTGGTTATTTGTTTTAAAAAGTTACTTTCTTTTTAGTTAATTAGTGGTCTAATGTGGTCCAGATGGGAAAAAGCAGTGAAGTCCTAAGTCATAGTATAGTATGTCGAAAAAATAGTCACAGTATAGTATGTCGAAAAAAGTTTTAAAAAAGTAATTCGTATTTCGAAAAGAGTTTTAAAATAGTCAGTATAGTATGTCGAAAAAAGTCATAAAAAGTCATAGTATAGTATGTCGAAAAAAGCCATAAAAAGTCATAGTATAGTATGTTGATAAAAGTCATTGTATAGTAAATGGACTGCATTTACATAGCACTTTTCTAGTCTTAACGTCCAGTGGATTGAACCAATCTTCCAATTGGTCGGTGAGCGCTCTACCAAATGAGCCACATGTATGTATGTCAAAAGAATAGTCATAGTATATTATGTCGAAAAATGTCAAAAAGAGTCATAGTATAGTACAGGGGTGGCCAACCAGTTAAGTATAAAGAGCCACAAAAAAAAACGCACCATAGCAAAAAGCCACACAACACATGCACGTCCACACTACAACAGCAACAGTGTCTTCCAGATCTGATGACAGTCATAATACATAGCAGTTTTCATAGTTTTTTTTCTCACTTAGATTGACTCAGTGGGAAACCTGACAGTCTTTGTTATCCACAATCCTTTTCAGGTCTTGCTTGAACTCGGTTGTGGCCACTCGAAGCGACTCTCTCACTCATTTGTCACTAAAGGGGCTTTCAAACAGTCTGATTCAGCAGTGAAAGGGTTAACGAGGAAGGTGATATGTGGCTGCTGTTTTTCCTCAGGTTGCAGAATCTGTCCTCAAAACTCTGCTGCATTATTTTCCATTTTAAAATAATTGGCAAATGTATTGGCCAATTTTTTTTTACTTATCTGAAATACTGTATGTTTCAGAAAAGTTAAAAACAACAATCAACCAATGACACAGCCCCCAGCCACACAGGAAGAGCCTCACAGGAGCAGGCAAAGAGCCGCATACGGCTCAAGAGCCACAGGTTCGCCACCCCTGGTATAGTATGTCAAAAAAAGTCATAGTATAGTATGTTGAAGTCAAAAATAGTCATAGTATGTTGATTCAAAAGCACTTTTGCACACCTCTTTTCTGGGGCAGGTGCTTCGGAAAAGGCAAAGGTTACCAGAAATAACTTGTTGAAGAAGTCCCGCACACTGTCAGGTGAATTTTACCTGAGGAAGGTCTGTGTGACCGAAACGTTGTGAAAGTATTTGCATGCGTAATGGACTGCGTGCGGGACTTCTTGCTGGTATGTCGAAAAAAGTCATAGTATAGTATGTCGAAAAAAGTCATAAAAAAGTCATAGTATAGTATGTCGAAAAAAGTCATAAAAAAGTCATAGTATAGTATGTCGAAAAAAAGTCATAGTATAATATGTAAAAAAAAAAGTCATAGTATAGTATGTCAAAAACATAGTCATAGTATAGTATGATGAAAATAGTCATTAAAACGTCATGGTATAGTAAATCGAAAAATCTTTTTTTATGTCGAAAAAATAGTCATTGTACAGTATGATGAAAATTGTTGAAAAAGTCATAGTCTCACTGACGGAGAGGACCGTGGAGGATTAGAAGCAGACCCACAAAGTCATCTATCATCATCACCTATCATAGAAGAAAAAACATTTGGTTTCAGTGTGAGAAAAACTTTAGCTACAAGAGAAATCAAATATATATTTTAGAGGCCTGGCCTCTGAATGATAGGAGGTCAAAGATGGAGTCATACAGTTTGAGATTAAATACGTGATATGGAAGAGAGTTTTATTTTTCATCATGTTCAGTGATGCACTATTTTTGATATACATACAGCACAAGCAGTGATTGTTCATATTTGTTATCGGCCATAGTCTCATCACAGTTGTGTTTAAAACAAAATCGGACCTCTAAGACTTTAGGTGCTAAACGAGGTGCTGTTTGGCAAAAAAAAAAAAAAACACATCACATCCAGAAGACAAAGAAGTGGATCTGATAAACTCTAAATGCAAACCAACTTGGCTGAATGTTAAAACCAATACAAGGTGCCTGAAGTTGCACAAACTGAGTGTGTTGAAATCTGCAGAAAAACACAAGTTGGTCTTCAAACACAAGTCAGTTTTTCTCTTCACAAGATTTCATTACTTAGGTTCACTCTACCGTGCGTCTTCATGACATTTTAAGTTAATATGAACAGAAAAATACTTCACACATATATATCATGAGACAGGTGTGTAGGAGAGGGACGAGTGGGTCATAAGTTGCAAAGAGAAGGTGATTGGTGCAAACCCACAGTCCCCTCCTACAAAAGATGGCTTTTGGCTCAGTAAGTAATACCATTTGCCTGATGAAGGTTTAGTACCAAAACGTTGCCAGCTACTAAATCTACAGTATCTCTGCAAGTTAGACAGTGTGCGGAAGTTTCTTAGCAATTCATCTGTATGTATTTATCTTTTTAATTATTCAGATGGCACTACCTTTTTTATACTAACACAGGGGGGGGGGGCACCAAATGTTTAATCCTACATATAAAAGACATTAAGCCCTGAAGGATTTTTGACAACCTCTGGTCCGTCTGGTTTTATTTTCTATAAAAGCTTGTAAAACATCAACCCTGTTGTCCAAAGTCAATCTATGAACATCATTTCTTTTCAGAAAGAAACTGGGCTATTAGAATATTTGGGCTGCAGTGAGGTCACGTGAATGTTAAAAAAGGTTGTAGGACCATAAAGACAAATAAATAAATAAAACGGAACATGAATCTCACAGATATGTATTGATATCACACACACAGCAATACAAGCTTAGCCAA